>NC_057794.1:75183349-75195922 GCF_018294505.1 Triticum aestivum | reverse complement strand
TCTCTCCATGTTTCGATCTCTAAGTCTCTCAACTACACAACCCCTTTTTCCACTCTGTTGCCAAATGTATTTACCTCACACACCCGCCATTGCACCCCATGCCGAGCTCTCTCTCTCTCCCCCTCTCCCTCTCACCCTCTCGCGCTAAATACATGCATTGCCTATCTAGCCCCCCAACCTCTCGTGCATGCGCACACACGCACGTTGTATATCTAGGTCACTCCCTCGAGACTGTCTCACTCTTTCTTCCGCACGGCGGGCCACACTCGCTCAATATCGCTCTCTTTATCTGAGTCTCGTTTAACCTCGTTTTCTTTCACACACAAATGATGTATCTCCCTGTTCGGGCCTCGATCGACACACTCTATACTCTCTCACGCAGATTGTCTATCTAGGTCAGTCCATCCAAGCCGCCACCACTCTTTCGACCTCATGGTGGGCCACTCTCACTCAATCTCTCTCTCTCTCTCTCTCTCTCTCCGTATGTCTTGATTGACCTTGCTCTTTCTTGGACAAAAACGATATATCACCATGTTTGAGCCCAATTCGACCTATTCACATTGTATACTCTCTCACGCACATCGTCTATCTAGGTCACTCTCTCCAACCCGTCTCACTCTTTCGATCGCACAGCGACCCTATGTGATCGGTTGACCTTGCTTCCTCCCACGCACAAAATATATCTACACGTCTGTGACTGGATCATCTCTCAAGCTCTATCTTACAACCCTCACCCTTGCCAAAAAGCTCAATCGGACAATATCTCTCCAGAGCATATATATATTTGTTTAATGAATGTCGGACCACACTCACTTTGTCTCTCTATCTATATGTCTCTCGATTGACCTCACTTTCTCACACCATATCTTCCACACGTTGAAGCTACTACCTCTCCATACCTCGCAAAGTCAGAGCTATTTACATTGCGAGGGGCACTCCACCCTTGGATTAATTTGTGTAGGCATTTATTTCGGTCGGTTTAGATTATATTTTCGTAGCATTCGGTCCACAACTACTCCAATCACCATAGCGGGTAATTAAGCTACGGGGAGCACATAATATGAGCACCGGGGAGCCGTTGGATCGAAGATGCAGCGGCACACACGAGGCCTAAATGTTTTATTTGCAAAAAAACCTTTGGAGAGTTTGGAAATTGCGCATAATTACAAAGACTACTCCCAAGCCATTGGATCTCACTTCCAACGGTGTAAAAACTCGTATCACCATAGTATCTAAGCTGCGGGGTGGATGTGATATTCTATGCCGCTGTCATTTTTGTTCGTAAACTTACAAAAGCCGTGTAACTCGTGTCGTTACTTGTCTAACCGCGCAAAGTGTTTGTTCAAAAAAACCATCCTACACTGAAATATCGGAACAACACACGGGGGCCCCACTTGTCATTAATCAAATTTGGACCTAAAACTAACAAATATGAAAGACGAGATTCGAACTGGCAACCTGGACTACAAAGCGTAAGTCGATAGCCTGAAAAACGAACGGTTGTTGGCTCTGTCCCATAACTTGATTTTATATAGTACTTGCGTTGAGTAGAGTAGAGGGAGTGCCTCGTCAACACGTGCATGACCGTTATCTCACTTACTGGTGGGTCCCAGGTCTGCGATCTAAATCTCTCTTCTCTCCATCGTCTAACCTTTGCACGGGCACACACGAAGAGCGGCGCTAGCTTGCCGTGGTGTTATTACAACTAAAAAAACTTGGAAAATAGAAGAATCGCCTAGAACAAGAGACGTTGTGGCTAGTCGAGACGGAGCTAACCACATCTATCCTCCGTGCCACGTTTGCATGATGAAGTTGTGTGGCTAGTGGGGTGTTTTCAACCGACTGGCTGGGTCCCGAGGTCGAACCATAGGTACTACGTCTAATACAATATATTTTTACACGCACATTTTTCCTCTGTGCCGAGATGTGGCACACCCTACTGCGCGGTTTCGGGGTCCTCCCGGGTGGTGCACGCATATATTCTTCCTGACGTGGGATGCCCTACCGCGCGTTTTCTGGGTCCTCCTCGGTCGTAGCGCCGAAGCAAGTAAATGAGTCGTCAAATCATGAAAGACCACCTTTCCCGCCGAGTACATCAGTAAAGCATGGTGGCTAGCTAGTTGGGCTAGTTCGACCGATTAGCTAGGCCGCCGCCACATTTGTTTTTTCATCCCTTTTTTATCTACTTGCCAGCAGGTAAATTTAAATATCCACCGCGGCGTTGCTCTGGTGTTTGGGTGCGGCAGGATTTTTAATTTTTTGATTGACGGGAGCAGGCGCGGCAGGATTTTTAATTTTTTGATTGACGGGAGCAGGCGCGGCAGCAATTAGTCACGATGACTCCGCCTGTACCCACTGCTCCCTGATGTGAGAAGTCGTCGACTAGTGTTTTACCATGGTGAAAACCAAAAGATTCCCCGCTCCCTCCGCCTTCCCGTAGATTGCATTGCCTTTCAGCCGTTTCGCCCCCTTTGCTTCCTCTCCCCATTGCTTCTACCTGGTGCCATGGCGGCGCAGCAGATCATGGACTCCGAGGTGAGGCTCCTGACACAGGAGATCCATGCCAAGGATGCGGAGCTCAGGGCCAAGGACGTGGAGCTCCGTGAGCTCAAGGAGGAGAGGAGTGCCATGCTCCTCCATTATGTGCGGGAGTTCACGGAGCTTCAAAAGCGGCAGGCGTCCACCACAAAGATGTTCGAGGCGTCGGCGGTGTTGCTGCAAAAAGCGGGAGATACGATAGGCCGTCAGGGGAGCCGGCTGGAGCGCGAGCGGGCCAATCATGACGAGGTCTAGGATCGCCTCAGCCACTTGGTGAACCAATTTGCCACGCACGTGTTGCGGCTGCGCGATGCCTACCGTCGTGCCAGTGCGACGATGCCGGCTGTCGGGCTAAACCCGTTCGACCACCCGGTCGACTTCAATGAGCTACGGCTTCCTGACCTGGTCTCCTTCTTCACCTATATCTCCGAGGAGCTGAGCCGTCTCCGCGCGATGGTGGGGGCTGAGCTGGACAAGGAGGGGTTGTGGGCTGCCGTCGCCGTTGCCGGGCGAATCCTTTTAGGGCTCCGTCACCGGAATCCATTCGTGCCATTGGATGCCGTCTTTGACGAGCTGGCTCCCGTCGACCGGGAGCGGGCTCTGCGGGCGGTTGCACCCTGCATCACCAACGTCATGCGCCTCGAGAAGCAGAGGGACTTCAGTGGTGTTTAGGCGCCCTTTGCATGGGCATGTCCATGTCTCGGCGCAACATGACCGTTGGATCAAACTCAGACGGTGCAGATCAGTCACTGTAGCACAAAGCGTGTGGGTGTGTTTGGTTGCATTCTCATCTCAATATAGTTGTTTCCTCTTCGTGTATTTTCGTCAACCTACTAGTGTGGACTCATGCACCCTTCATGCACTCTGCCAAACACCCAAAAGTGGGTCGAGAAGGGAACTTTTGCTCCCATCCCGTCCACCCTTCATACACCCTGCCTAACACTATTCGTGCTTCATATGGTTCATGTTTCGTGGAGTACTGTAGCACTGTACTCTCCGTGCGCTATGGACCTAGTTCTGTTAACATTGATCTCACCATTCATTCTCGACCGGACAGTCGAAAAAGTGGTACTATGTTACATATAGGAGAAGTTGACATGCGCACAACATCATTTGTTATCGTCATATCTTACTACACTAGCAACAAGATTGTGTAGTACTGACGTATGAACCACTACACATGCCTAGTAGTAGGAGCACTGTGTATGTTCAAGTGGCTGCCATGTTTCGCACTCCTCCGTCGTAAGAGTGAAAATGCTTGTTGTAATCATTTTTTCTTCTGAAAAACAATGGACACGCTCTACCGTGCGGATCCTCCTCCAGCCATACACTAAATTACTCACTTTTGCCGACGTGTGGGACAGCCAGCATCGGGGTCCACCAGCCATGCACTAAATTACTCCATAGTAGAGTGACGGTAGACTACCCCGATCAAAGCGCCGCAGTAATGCCCAATGAGCCATCAAATCACAAAACCCCCTCCTTTCCAGCAGTAAGTTAGACGGACGAAGCAACCATCATTTCACTCTTCTCTCTCAGCTTCCTCTCTACCAAACCCTCGCTTCTGCCTCATCTTGTTCCTCATTTCTTCAAGAAAACCCCGACCTGCTTCTGTCATTGCTCTTCTCTCCCAAAGAAGGAAAGGTGAGCGCATCAATGGTGTTGATTCTGGCCAAGGCCTGGTCTTGCAACCCCGAGACTGATCCTATAACTCCCTCTCTTTTCTTCTTTTGGGTTTGTGATTATGGTTTCTTTTCTTTTATTTCTATTTGATAGTTTCTCGATGGATGCTGGAGCACCGGCCGAAGTGATGTCTATGGCTCTGGCCAAAACCATTGAGGCTCATGGTACGAAGAAGCGCAAGCACCCCGCCGAGACTACCGCAGACAAGCTCAAAGCCATCGCCCTGTCCAAGCCCCCCTCTCAAGGATCCCTCATTAAGCAAGTCCAGGTAATATTTCTTCTTGACGATCTTTTTCTCGATCTTGATCGTGTTTTTTCATCTAGCACGCAGTACTAGTACTAGTAGTACAACTTTCTGGGTGATCTTGCATGTGATTTTTGTGTGCCAAATGACGGTTCTAAATTCCTCTTTTGACCAAAACATGCGAGAGGTTGACACTGATTTCTTATAGATTACTTTCAACTACTCCCTCTGTCCCAAATTTCTTGTCTTAGATTTGTCTAGATACGGATGTATCTAATACTAAAATGTGACTTGATACATCCGTATCTAGACAAATCTAAGACAAGAATTTTGGGACGGAGGGAGTACTTTATGAACATCAATGCTACCTTTTAAGAGGGTATATTTGCCTCAGTAACTTGTGTTATGGATATTGCATGTAATCCCTCTGCTCTCATGCCTTTGAAGACATGTTCTAGTGTCTTTGTTCACTCATTTCTATGCATATATGGAGTATAATATCGAAAATCATCTTATATTTCTGAACGGAGGTAGTAATAAAATATGGTTTCTGTTTGAATTAGAACCAGGTCCGTGGTGGAGATGAAGTTCTCAAAGTCATGCTGTGTGAACTGGAAGACCTGATGATGAGTTCTACTGCTGAACTATCCAGCCGATGTGTCCTTGTCACCACGTGTCCTGAACTAGTGTTTTCCTGTAGCATTGTTGTCAGGCATGTTCTCGAGGTTGTACTTGACCACAATAATTTCCTGGTTGTGCCTTCGATTACGAAGGGTGTGGTTCTTGTAAAGCTTCCCAACAAATCTGATGCGGCATGTCTTCATCATCATGTTTATGAGTGGAAAGACCACTCTGTTAGGTTCTCCAAGGTTGACAAGATGGTGATGGTGCATGTAGACATCTCACACGAAGTCCATGTCCTAGTCAGTTATGCGGGGTTCATCCCGTAGGTCGGTGGCAAAAAATAGTCTGCAGAGTTTAGTTAGTGCAACTTTGCTTGTCTATAGTAAGTACTATTGTTCAGTACTTGATTTGTGTTTGTGAACCCTGTATTGTTTATTAGTACTGCCGCTTTTGGTGTGTGCTCAGTCCTGAGAACGGTCTATGTTAATGTCTGTCCACTCAATTTAGTCTGTATATTTTGAAGTATCCATATCATATTTTTTGTGAGGACGGTCTATCAATTATGGTTACACTCCAATATCTGTATGAATTGCAGGGTTTATCGCACCCACCAGGATTTCCAGCCCCATGGATGTTCGGTCCATACGATTTGTCACGACCTTTGGACTGTCCTGCTTGTGGGAGTAGGCGGGGCCCCTGCATGCCACGCGTAGTTGGACGATCAATCTTCTGTTTAGTACTTCAACATAGTGATTTCCTGGTAAGGATTCACTCGTGTCACATCAAGTAAATCTTATTGATTTACTGTCTAAATCTTATTGATTTAATGTCATGTTTTCTTTCTTTTCATGCAATTTTACTATGCAGGTTTTGCCATGTGACATTCATCACAGAATAAACTGTTTGGTTTGCTCTACGATGGCTATTTTTGCAGGTTTCACTTCTTATGTCGTGTCAGTAACAAAGGCACCGTCCATCACTTATATTACTGTAAAAAATTGGATCAGTATGATGTCTGAGTACAAGCTGAATCCCTATGATGAACTGCAGTTTGGTTTAACAAAAACGCCACAATTAGTCCTTCTCGCGTTTAAAAGAAATGAAGAAAAAGACTGGATCACGGTCACGGATCCTAGTCAAGTTAGAAAGCTGATCATAGCAGACCAGACACGATCGCCATTATCTCGCACAGATCGAGCACCTGCAGTTGCTCTAGCACTGACAGCGGCAGCAGCTCAGTCTGATCCAGCTGAGGATTGGGCACCGACCGTGTCAGCGGATCAGTCTGATCTACCGGAGGATCGGGCATCGACACCGGCACCAGTTCTACAAGGAGCACCATCTCCGGCATCAGCAACGGCTTCAGCACCTGCGCCAACACTTGTACTTGCATCTGCTCTGGCACGTGAAGTTGCATCGGCAACAGACTAGGCTGCAGTTCACACTTCATATACCAAAGTCCTTACAAAAACCGACATGTCCACCTTCTTGGTAAGCATTGGCCGCCCAAGTGCTTCCTTATTTTTTCTTTCCATGTTGTTTGACATGATTCACTGTGTTGATCTAACTGTTTGGGTATGTCTTCTTGTTTGCAAACAGAGAATTCCTAGAGCAACGAGGGAGTTGTTCAACAATCCGGGCGACCGCGGCTAAGTTTCTCTTACCATGCGCAGCCTTGGTGTGAATGAACCTGCTCAATATATCGTAAGTACAAAGGATGGTCGCATGATGATTGATGCTAAGGGATGGTCAAGGTTCAAATCTAAATCATATCTTGCGGTAGGGGATGATGTCAAAATCGAACTTTCTCGGCAAGGAGAGCTGGTCCAAATCAACTTTGAAATTCTTCAGTAGCAGCACGCAACTGCCGAACTGATCTATCCTCCGAGAGATTTTGATGTAATAATATGTCATGGTGAAACAAGTGTCATGTGTGTATAAGTAGTACGACAGTATTATTTATCATATGGTATATCATTGATAGAATTGCAACTCTAATTGCTGGTTAGGAACTGTTGTTCGATTTCATTCCAACAGCTGCCGTGCTTTATTCAATTTTGTGTATTCGCCTTGCGACAGCATCTAAAACCAGCGCCGTACCAATCGCTTGCAATATGAAAAGCGTTGAGGTAGAACACATGGCCCCCCAAACATGCAGGGTCGGCATGCGGCCCAAAGTCCAGAACCGTGAGCCTATCTGAGTATTATATTCTCAGCTGAACCCCCATAAAAAAGCTGAACCCCCATAATGCCCATGCGTTGCAGAGGGAGTATATTTCTCGGCAAGGTGAGCCTGTGATATAAAAGATTTGTATATTTCTTAACAGAGGGAGTATCTCTTTGTCAAAAAATATATTTATGTGTAACTAGTTACTCCTGTCTTTCTACTTCCTTTCACTGATATGTGGGGCAACCGGCAACGGGGTCCACGTGCCATATGCACAAATTAGTGTGCACAACTTCACGGTAGACACACCCCGGTCGTAGCACCGCAGTAATGCCCAATGAGCCGTCAAATCACAACCCCCCTCCCCTTTCCAGCTTTAGCAGTAAGCTGGACGGACAAAGTGGCAATATTTCACTAGGCCTGAATCCCCTTCTCCCTCGTCTGCTTTTTCAGAGAAAACCCCCTCTCGGCGATTGCATAGGGTTTTCTCATGGAGAACCAGGTACGAATTCTTCATCCATCCCCGATAAACCAAAGTCCCTTGGTCGCAGATAATCCTAGGATGGCAGCCGCCGCCATTGATGCATTTTTCTTCCTACTAAATCTAGTATGTTTGATTTGTAGTGCCCAAAGTGCGAGTACCCTACAGGTTTCTGCGCCCTCGGCGAGACGCCACACTTGTTCCTTCTTATCCTAACACAGCATTTTGAAACGTGCACAGTATGTTCCTAGAATCCTCTTTTCTATCCGGGAGGGTGGGGTTTTTTTGAACATGTTGTGTTCTCATATTATTTTTCCTGCAGTGTATTATTTGCTCTGCCAGAACACATGTACTCAAGATGATCGGCCTTGCCATAACTGAATACACTAGTTTAATGGTCACAGTGAAGACAAGCCATGGATATAAGTTCCAAGTTGGGCTCATGAACCGAGAAGATCGCTGCTTTTTTATGGCCGAACTTGGATAAACCTTCTCAAGTGTTACGGACTGAAAGTTGGTGCACGAATGTTGATGGAAATAGCAGAACCTGGTCTCATCTTCACTGTGATCTTCCACCCCGACATCATTCCAATTGTTCATCCATGTTAGTTTTGTATCTGGTTCTTGCTTGTTGCCTCGATTACTTCTTAATCCACCTATTTTGTCTAACTAATCACAATTTAACTTTACAAGTAGCAACGAATCTCTCACGAAGATGCTACTTCTAACTAATATTTTCTTATAATTGGTGGCACGCGTAGGTTTTTTCAGAGTTAAGCAGTCTTCTCATTTGTTACTCTGTAATAACTCGGCTGTTACTAATGGCACTGAAGTTGACTGGATCGACATCCACAAGTTCGTACACTTTATTTATCGTCTTGAGGTCCTTGTGGGGCGTTTCAATGGTGGAAGGCCACGTGGGATATGTGTGCCACTGCTGCACTCGTTGAACGGGTCCAACTGTGTCGAGAAACTTATGGTACGAGTTGTTTTCTGTTATATATGTTCATAAACTATTGCTTATACATAGTTTTACAGCTATGATCTTCTTGAAACACGAACTGCCGAGTTCTATTGTTCCTGTACAGATGCCTAACCATGGTCGGGTCAGACTTGCGCTTGGTCACAACATGATGTTTATGTCGACCTACTCAATTCCCCTTGGAGGTGAAAAGATACTTACTCATGGGTGGTCTCAAATAATGAAGGCCCGTCCATCTTGGAGAATAGGACAGAAGATTATGTTCATGCTTTTCCATGGCTCTAAAGCGAATATCCTGTTTATTGACCACGTTGTGAGATGAAGCCGCTTTCAGAAGGTTGTGGATGCATGGGGTGGCGCCTAGGCCTTGTCCTGGGGCTTGGTGGCCTCACCCTTGGTTAACTGTAGGCAAAGTAGCACTGTTCGAGGCGTGCTTTGTACGGTTGAACCTGTATAAGTACTCATACTGCTTTCAGCTTTGGTTGTTAAGTGCCCCTGCTGGTTTCAGTTAAGGTTGTTAAGTACTCCTGCTGCTTTTACAGTCTGTCGTGTTTCTTCAGTCATGTCTTCCTCCAGCCGCCAAAACCAAACCAGCGCCGGCGGGGCCGCCTGCTTCCGCCTCCCATGGGTGGCTGCGCCTCAACGCACGCATCGCTGCCCCACCGTCTCCTAAATCATTAACGCCGATGTCGTCCGCGCGCTTTGGTGCGCTCGCCGCGGCGCCGCCCTCTCGTGTTGTCAACATGGTCAACAAACAACAGGAATCGGCAGAAGTATGTGGAGAGGATGACAGTAGGGGCCCACCACGTCAGCGTATGGAAAAATAAAATGCTTCCTCCTAGTGTTTTCCTCACATCTGGGACCCACGACATTGTGAGCGTATATAGTCAATAGACAAGAGAACAACACAAGATCGGCTAACACCTGGGATGTAGCAACTCGAGCAGTATTTTTTTGTTTGGTATTGTTGAGACGGAGCAGGGTTTGAACTGGGTTGTGGCCCGTCTAGCCCAGGCTTATATTTTATGTTCACCATGTGACCAGCCCAGCTATTTTTTTCTTTGTGAAAATGAGCCCAGTTTATTTTTCCTAAAGAATACCCAATCCAGGCCTACTTATTTTTCTACGCCCTGATGGGCTGCAACTCTTTTAAGACGCCTGCAAATCTTGAAAGTAATATGAAATGGGTTGTAAATATAAAAGCAGATGACAAATTGGCAATTACTTTATAATTTCTGAATTTTATTACATTTTCAGATTCCTATTTCACTGGGCATTAACCTAATTTAAATATATCTTCAAAGTACTTTAAATCTGGCTGGACATTTCGGTATTAAAAATAGTTTGGAACCCACAGAAATATGCGAAATTGGCCCTGGCCAACCAAAAAAACGACTGCAATAAATTGCATAAGAAGTTGCCATGAGCTATATATAAATTATTTAAAAAGAGGGAGTGGTCTGACTTGTGGGCCTGTTTAGTTGACGCGTATGCCAGATTTTTTTAGTTATTATATATGTCAACAAACGATTCTAGCAGACGTAACCATTGGATGTCAATCTCTGATCTTCTTGCTCCAGCCGCCAAAGCAGGGCCGGCGGGACCGCCTACTCCCGCCTCCCATGGTCGGTTGTGCTTCCGCGCAGGCCTCAGTGCCCCCTACTACTCCCACCGCTGGCCATGGCATCCCTCTACTCACCCACACCCCCTGTTATTCTGCGGCGATGGCAGCCTCACAACGCAGCCGAACCGGTGAACGCTCGTACTCCTCTCCACGTGGGCATCCACTGCCGCGTCTTCCCCGGCTCCGCGTCGTCCCCTTCCTATGCCTCGCCATCGTCCACCGCCGTGGTGCTCTCGGCGCGGCGTGGTCAATGTGGTCAACGACCGACTTCCATCAGAAGAGTACTGTACGTGGAGAGGCTGACAGCTGGGTCCACGGTAGCCGCAAGGAAGTGCCTCCTTATTATGCGGAAAATAATTATTCCTCCACCTGACAGCGGGGACCCACCGGACGGGCCACCAGTATTTTGTGAAAAAAATCATTTCCCCCTGACTACTGGGACACACCGGACGGGCCACTGTATTTCACAAAAAAAATGTTCCCCCCGCTGTCAGCTCAGACCCACCGGAAGTGCCTCCTTATTACGCACAAAAAATGAATACTCCCCCGGCTAGCTGGGACCCACCTTGGTGGGAGGCTGACTTGTGGGCCTACTAAGTTGACGGGGACGAAGGGCTTTGTCAACTTAGTCAATATGAACGATTCTAGCTCCAGTGACCGTACGATGTCCATCCAACGGCCGTAGTGCTTCTTCAACCTCTGGTCTTCTTGCTCCAGCCGCCCAAAGCAGCACCGGTCGTGCCGCATGCTCCTGCCTCCCGTGGCCGGCTGTGCTACCGCGGAGGCCTCACCGCCCCCTACTATTCCCACCGCTGGCCAGGCCCTGCGGCGACGGCAGCCTCACACCACAGCCGAACCAGTGAACCCTCGTACTCCTCTCCGCGCGGGCTTCCACTGCCCCGTCTTCCCCGGCTCCGCGTCATCCCCTTCCTAGGCCTCGCTGTCGTCCACCACCGTGGTGCTCTCGGCGCGGCGTGGTCAATGTGGTCAACGACCGACTTCCATCGGAAGAGTATTGTGCGTGGAGACGCTGACAGCTGGGTCCACAGCCGCAGCAAGGAAGTGCCTCCTTATTACGCGCAAAATAATTATTCCTGCACCTGACAGCAGGGACCCACCAGACGGGCCACCGTATTTCATGAAAAAACGTTTGCCCCTGACTACTGGGACCCACCAGCTACATCTTCGCACGCAAGGAAGTGCCTGACAGTCGGGACCCACCTGGTCGAAGCATACGTAGCGTTGTCATTCTGGTCACGAACGTGTATGTACATATATATTAGTCGATGTAGAGGCGCGCACGTGTCGTAGTAGAGACGTGCACGTAGCATGTACACGTATGTACAGCGGCCAGGGTGCAAGAAAGAAAATACGGCCACGTATGTGTACATACGGGCGGGATCTTGAATGCCTACTCGCGCATACGTACGGCCAGGGCTCGTGTACATGGCTGGGTCGGAACGGAGAAACAGCGTCGTTGTCGTGTTCATGGGGAGGCAACGGAATGCGTCGTGTTCATGGGGAGGCAACGGAATGCGTCATGTTCATGGGGAGGCAACAGAATGAGTCGTGTTCATCGGGAGGGCTTGGACGGAACAGGCGATGGAAACGAGGCCTGGCGTACCGCAGAATGGAGGAAACGGCCTTGTGTTTGACCGGCCACGTTCGAAATGGGATCCTGTTCATCGGGAGGGGTCTGGCGTACCGCAAAATGGAGGAAACGGACCTCCTACGGTCGAAACGGGGGTCCTGTTGATCGGGAGGGGTGTGGCGTACCACAAAACGGACGAAGCGGACTTGTGTTGGAGCGCTACGATCGAAACGGGGGTCCTGTTCATCGGGAGGGGTGTGGCGTACCGCAAAACAGGACTCCACGGGATACTGTTCATCTCCACCGTCGACCCCCTCCAGCCTCCACGAGCTACTGTTCATCCACCGTCGACCTCCCCCAGCCTCCACCTGCGACTGTTCATCCACGGGCTCCTGTTCATCCAACCTCCACCGTGCGCTACCCCATCGGCTACTGTTCAACCAGCCCTCTCCACGGGCTCCTGTTCATCCACCCCTCCACGGGCTACTGTTCATCCTGCCCTCCGCCATCTACTATTCATCCTGCCCTCCACGGGGTGGTCCTATTCATCCAGCCCTCCACGGGGTCCTGTTCATCCAGCCCCAACCGGCTCGATCGATTGGGGTCCTGTTCATCTAGAGGCAACACCACGGGGTCCTG
>NC_057794.1:75175705-75183017 GCF_018294505.1 Triticum aestivum | reverse complement strand
TCACTGTTCATCCAGAGGCAGCAAGTATCGGCTTCAGTTAGCAGCAGTAGCGAAGGAATCGGTCGATCGGGTTCAGTTAACAGCCATCGATCGATCACTCGGGTTCAGTAACGCGTAGCCTGCAGTGCAATCGCTCGGGTTCAGTTAGAGCCCAACACCTCGCTCGGGTTCAGTTAGAGCCAACGCCTCCCACACACGTGCGTACGTGTACGAGAGAAGCGTGCATCGCTCGGCCCCCGACCTCCCACCGTAATCGGGAACTCCCCGAAATTTTCCTCGCCCTCGCTTCTACCACGGTTTTTCCGTCATGGACGGCCCAAAGAATGTCATGCAGCTGCATCTCCGGCCCGCCCAAGACGAAAAGCCCATTTTCTGTCATGATTTTTTGTCATAGAAGTAGGAGCCCACCACATCTATGATGATACCGGGTTTTGTCACAATTATCGTCATAGAAGTGTCATATGTATGACAGAAGAAAAAAATTCGTTCGGCCCAAAATGTCACGGATGTGTCTTTTTTTGTAGTGTATGTATTTTACGTCATCTATTGGAGATGCTATTAGAATTCCACTCAGGTAAACATTGTCTCTCTTGTCCTGCTTCAGCCCCGGCGTCGTACAACTCACCGGAGCTGCTCCAACGATGAAACCCTCCATCACAGCGGAGCAGTACCCCGGGCTCCATCTCCAGACGCCTAAGATCTTCTTCCCCTCCTCCAACAGCCAAGTCAGCCGGAGCATCCTCACCGACCAACCCAATCATGCTGAGATCGACATGGCTTCGCCAAAGAGGTTGTACACTTGTGGTTTGACTTAATCTCACCATGCTTCTTTGCATCCTGTGATCTTCCAATTCTTGTGAATCAAACACCCAGATTGGCAAAAATCCTGTGTTTTTAAATTCTCTATTTTGCACGTGCATTCCTATCCTATTCCTGTCTATTTCCTATCCCTGCATTGTTAGAATCCTCAAATTCAAACAAGCCCTTACACAATTACTTCTATTACAGATATGTGTCAAAGAAAACCTTGTGTGGTTTGTCCTGCTCCTGCTGCGATGTGTTCCACCCCAGCTCAACTGCTCCAATGATGGAAGGGTTCACCACAGCAGGGATCCGCTCTCCAGACTGTCTTTCGCAGCCTCAGATCTTCTTCCCCGCCACCGGCAGCCAAGACAACTACATTACCGTCATCAACTAAGCAGATGACCTTGAGGACTACCCGGGTCCGCAAGAGAGGTCGCACTTGATAACCCACAAGTATAGGGGATCAATTGAAGCCTCTTTCGATAAGTAAGAGTGTCAAACCCAACAAGGAGCTAAAGGTAGAACAAATATTCCCTCAAGTTTTATTGACCACCAATACAACTCTACGCACGCTTGACGTTCGCTTTACCTAGAACAAGTATAAAACTAGAAGTACTTTATAGGTGTAACGGGATAGGTTTGCAAGAATATATAGAGCATGTAAATAAAAACTAGGGGCGATTTTACGTAAAGAAGCAATAAAGTTAGTATAGTGAGTGTGGAAAAGTGGTGGTAAGAGTTGCGAAATTGTCCCTCAGCAATTGACTACTTTACTAGACCGATAGCAAGTTTTATGTGGGAGAGGCCACTACTAGCATGTCATCCCTGACTTGGAATTCTATGCACTTATGATTGAAACTATTAGCAAGCATCCGCAACTACTAATGTTCATTAAGGTCAAACCCAACCATAGCATTAACATACATTGGTCCCCCTTCAATCCCGTTTGCATCAATTTCTATGCTAGGTTGAAGCTTCTGCCACTCTTGCCCTCCAATACATAGTCCTATCAACATACAACTAACCCTATGTTGTGATCCACGCACGCGCTCATATGATGGGCACCAAAGGACAGCAACATAACCACAAGCAAATTAAACCAATCATAGCAATTCACCAATTACTGATAGGACAACGAAAATCTAATCAGACATCATAGGATGGCAACACATCATTGGATAATAATATGAAGCATAAAGCACCATGTTCAAGTGGAGGGTACAGCGGGTTGCGGGAGAGTGGACTGCTATAGATAGATGGGGGAAGGTGATGAAGATGTTGGTGAATATGACGGAGGTGTTGGTGTAGATCGCCGTCACACGATGATGGCCCCGGCGGCGTTCCGGCGCCACCGGAAGAGAGGGGGAGAGGGCCCCCTTCTTCTTCTTATTCCTTGACCTTCTCCCTAGATGGGAGAAGGGTTTCCCCTCTGGTCTATGGCCTCCATGGCGGCGAAGGGGCGAGAGCCCCTCCGAGATTGGATCTGTCTCTCTCTGTCTCTCTCTATTTTTGCGTTTTTTGATTCTGCCCTTTCACCGTTTCTTAAATTCCCGGAGATCCATAACTCCGATTGGGCTGAATTTTGGACACGATTTGTATTCGGATATTAGCTTTCTTGTGGAGAAAGAAGGGCACCAACCGCCTTAAGGGGTGGCCACAAGGGCCCAGGGCGCGCCTGACCCCCTGGGGTGCACCCCCTGCCTCGTGGCCTCCTCGGGCATCGTCTCACATTGATTATTCTTCCCAAAAATCACATATATTCCAAAAAAATCTCCATCAGTTTTTATCCCGTTTGGACTCCGTTTGATATGGATTTTCTGCGAAACAAAAAACATGCAACAAACAGGAACTGGCACTGGGCACTGGATCAATATGTTAGTCCCAAAAATAGTGTAAAAAGTTGCCAAAACTATATGAAAGTTGTAGAATATTGGCATGGAAAAATCAAAAATTATAGATACGGCGGAGATGTATCAGCATCCCCAAGCTTAATTCTTGCTCGTCCTCGAGTAGGTAAATGATAAAAAAGATAATTTTTGATGTGGAATGCTATCTAGCATAATCTTGATCATGTAATCTAATCATGGCATGAATATTAAGACACGAGTGATTCAAAGCATCATTTGACATGAAGATAATAATACTTCAAGCATACTAATATAGCAATCATGTCTTTTCAAAATAACATGGCCAAAGAAAGTTATCCCTACAAAATCATATGGTCTGGCTATGATCCATCTTCACCACACAAAATATTCAAATCATGCACAACCCCGATGACAAGCCAAGCAATTGTTTCATACTTTTGATGTTCTCAAACCTTTTCAAATTTCACGCAATACATGAGCGTGAGCCATGGATATAGCACTATAGGTGGAATAGAATATGGTGATGGAGGTTGTGTGGATATGACAAAAAGGAAGAAAGTCTCACATCGATGTGGCTAATAATGGGCTATGGAGATGCCCATCAATTGATGTCAATGCGAGGAGTAGGGATTGCCATGCAACAGATTCACTAGAGCTATAAGTGTATGAAAGCTCAAACTGAAACTAAGTGGGTGTGCATCCAACTTGCGTGCTCATGAAGACCTCGGGCATTTGAGGAAGCCCATCATCAGAATATACAAGCCAAGTTCTATAATGAAAAATTCCCACTAGTATATGAAAGTGATAACTCAAGAGACTCTCTATATGAAGAACATGGTGCTACTCTGAAGCACAAGTGTGGTAAAATGATAGTAACATTGCCCCTTCTCTCTTTTTCTCTCATCATTTTTGTTTTGTTTTTTGGTGGGCTTCTTTGGCCTCTATTTTTTATTTGGGCTTCTTTGGCCTCTTTTATTTTGATAACCTCACATGGGACAATGTTCTAATAATGATGATCATCACACTTTTATTTACTTACAACTCAATATTCAACTCGATACTAGAACAAAGATATGACTCTATATGAATGCCGGCAGTGTACCAGGATGTGCGATGATCTAGCATAGCAAAGATATCAAAAAACGGACAAGCCATGAAAATATCATGCTAGCTATCTGACGATCATGCAAAGCAATATGACAATGGATGCTCAAGTCATGTATATGATGATGATGATGGAAGTTGCATGGCAATATATCTCGGAATGGCTATGGAAATGCCATGATAGGTAGGTACGGTGGCTGTTTTGAGGAAGATATAAGGAGGCTTATGTGTGACAGAGCGTATCATATCACGGGGTTTGGATGCACCGGTGAAGTTTGCACCAACTCTCGAGGTGAGAAAGGGCAATGCACGGTACCGAAGAGGCTAGCAATGATGGAAGGATGAGAGTGCGTATAATCCATGGACTCAAACATTAGTCATAAAGAACTCACATACTTATTGCAAAAGTCTATTAGCTATCAAAACAAAGTACTACGTGCATGCTCCTAGGGGGATAGATTGGTAGGAAAATACCATCGCTCGTCCCCGACCACCACTCATAAGGAAGACAATCAATAAATACCTCATGCTCCAACTTTGTTACATAACGGTTCACCATACGTGCAAGCTACAGGAATCACAAACTTAAACACGAGTATTTCTACAATCCACAACTATCCAGTAGCATGACTCTAATATCACCATCTTTATATCGCAAAACTATTGCAAGGAATCAAACATATCATATTCAGTTATCTACAAGTTTTATGTAGGATTTTATGACTAACCATGTGAATGTCCAGTTCTTGTCATCTCTCTAAATAGATATAAGTGAAGCAAGAGAGTTTAATTCTTTCTACAAAATATATGCCCACGCTCTAACAAATATAAGTGAAGCAAAAGACCATTCTACAAATGGCGGTTTTCTATGTGAAGAGAAACAGGAAATCCAAACTTCAAAAGATATAAGTGAAGCACATGAAGCATTCTATAAAGCCATACTCAAAAGATATAAGTGAAGTGCAATGAGCATTCTATAAATCAACCATGGACTATCTCATACCAGAATGGTGCATAAAAGAAAAATGAAAACTAAATGCAAAAGACGCTCCAAGATTTGCACATATCACATGAACGAAACGAATCCGAAAACATACCAATACTTGTTGAAGAAAGATGGGATGCCTTCCGGGGCATCCCCAAGCTTAGATGCTTGAGTCTCCTTGAATATTTACTTGGGCATCCCCAAGCTTGAGATCTTGCTTCTCCTCCTTCTCCTCACATCGAGACCTCCTCGATCTTCGAACACTTCATCCACACAAAACTCAACAAAAAGCTCGGTGAGATCCGTTAGTATAATAAAGCAAATAACTACTCTAAGTACTATTGCAAACCAATTCATATTCTGTTTTTTCATTTTAGCTACTGTAATATAACTTTTCCATGGCTTAATCCACTGATAGAAATGGATAGTTTCATCAAAACAAGCAAACTATGCATCAAAAACAGAATCTATCTTAAACAGGACAGTCTGTAGTAATCTGAACATTCACCATACTTCTGGTAGTCCAAAAATTCTGAAAAATTTAGGAAAAAAACAATTTGTATAGAAAGATAGTGCAAGAAGTTTCAGAACCTTTTAATGTTCGAGTAAAAAATATATAATCACGCACTACAGCCAAAGTTTCTATCTTGCACCGCACAAACCAACAAGCAATGTAAACATCCTAAAGGCAAATCTTGGCACATTATTCTTGTTTTTAAACTTTATAAAAGCACACAAAAGAAATAAATGACTCTCTAAAACTTCCGGGTTGTCTCCCTGGCAGCGCTTTCTTTAAAGCCATTAAACTAGGCATATAGTGCTCAAGTAATGGATCCACCCGGATCCCAAGGTATATCAAAGCCAATTTTAATTAACAATGATTTGTAATTTAGTAGTGAGCACAAAGTAACATATATCAATCAATGACAAAGTCTAACTCTCTTCCTATGCATCGGCATGTCATACAAGAACAATTCATGCACATCAAGTAAAGGCCAATACATAGCATAAGCAGTTTCTTGCAATTCTATCATGTTGGAAACATAAAGAGGCGGAGATGTAGTTCCTATCTCATAATAATTGAAGTAGGAGCATCAAGCACATGGATATTATAGTCATCAAAATTATCATGTGCAACGGTAAAAGGCAACCCATCAATATAATCCTTAATAAGTGCAAACTTCTCTAATATAGTGTAGTCGGGAGAATTTCAAAAGATAATAGGACTATCATGCGTGGGTGCAATAGCAACAATTTCATGTTTAACATAAGGAACTATTGCAAGTTCATCTCCATAGGCATAATTCATATTGGCATCTTGGCCACAAGCATAGCAAGCATCATCAAAAAGGGATATTTCAAAAGAGAATCAACGGGATCATAACAATCATCATAGCATTCATCCTTCGGTAGATTCGAAGGGAAATTAAACAATGTATGGGATAAAGAGTTACTCTCATTAGATGGTGGGAACGGGTGATCAATCCGCTCTTCCTACTTTTGTTCTTCGCTCTCCTCCTCATCTTTTTCATCCAATGAGCTCACAATGTCATTAATTTCTTCTTCCATAGACTCCTGCAAAATATTAGTGATGTAGGGTTGAACCCTAATCGACCGATCTTTCACGAAAGGAGCAGATCCCGCGAAGAACATGAGGAACATGGGAGGGAAAAGAGGGAAAACACAAGGGGAAACACAAGAGGAAACACTAAACCAACATGAATAAGTGACACATGTGCTAGATCCTAGAATACATAAGGAAAGATACACGATCCACGGACAATTGAGGACGATACAAGCGTGGCCGGTCTTCTCCGTGAGGAGGTCTTGAGTTCTTCCCTAAAGGGGTCTTGAATCTGCTTGGGGGATCTTCTCCGGTGGAGGCTCGACCCTTCGAGGAGAAGGTATCCAAGTGGATGAGCAAAGCTCTCACACAAAATATGAGCTAATCCTTTGCTAACCCTAACTAGGAGGTGGGGGTGGTCTATTTATAGTCTTAGTGCAAAAGGGAGCAAAGTGAAGGGGTACATGGGCCTCGGGCCCGAACACTGTGCGCAAACAGGTACCGGACGTCCGCTGAGGACCGGTAGTCCGGTGGCTCACGGGTGGCCGGACGACCAGTAGACGTCGGACGTCCGCTTGATCTGGCTCGGACGCTGGAGTGCCGGATTTCTGGAGGTGGCCGGTCGTCCGGTCGCCGGTCATCCGCTGGCGTCGGACGTCCGCTTGTTGGGCTCAGGTACGGGGTCGCCGGTCGTCCGGTGGGTCTTTAGGCGTCGGACGTCCGATCCCGACCGGTCATCCGGTGGCTGGAGCTTCTTCCGCAGCTCTTCTTCTTGTTCCTGCGCTTGGTGTCCTTGCCTTCTTGTCCATGGGCTTCCTCTTGGTTCCTGATCTTACATAGCACACATGTTTGAGGTAGTAGCCATGTCTCACATGTGGAAAGTGACGATTCCGAGAGGAGCGAGTTCACCTTGTGTCCAATGGCGTATACTTGAGGTCTCGTCTTATGTTCACTTGGGGCTTTGAGAGTAGTCGGAGTGTACATGGG
>NC_057794.1:75143935-75175695 GCF_018294505.1 Triticum aestivum | reverse complement strand
GGGAAAGATTCGACCTCGGACCGTGATCTTCATCACCATGGAAATGGTTCTCGTGGACGGACTTGTAGTTGGACGGAGTTGAAGGCATGGCGCAGTCCAAGAACTCCAAGGTGTCTCCGGTATGTGGTACATGCAAAATGAGCAAACACAAAGTACACTTGGAAATACAATGGTTAGCGCACACAAAGTGTCCATCATAGAAGAATGAGTCTGTTCGGCAAGATTGTTTGTGACAAAGCGCATGAAGCTTATGAAGATGATATAGAATAATATGCAAAGCATTCATGGGAGCAAAAGCATTCATTGTGCATACAAATGTATTGTGAATATGATCAATGCGACCACGGTGCAAAATGATGTCATAATGGGATGGTTTATCAAAAGCATGGACATGGTAATGGGTGCTCAAAATGAGTATGTGATCATGCAATTGATGATGGGCAATATGATCATGATGTATGAATATGCCATCAAGGTAGATCACAACAAATTTGCTAAGAAAATGCACAAGCTCATATATCATGGATGACATGGGGATACAAGATGCAACAAGGCAATCATAATATGAGGCAATCCATGCATAAGATGCAAATTTGTCATGTGTATGATATGTCCATCGAGCATGACATGTGTGAGCACAATCAACAAATATGGAGGTGTTGGTGTACCAATGCTCGATGTCGTGGCATGAGTGGAGGTTCAAAGGTGCATCCAAAGTCCGAGTGCTCCTCAACTTGAAGGTCCATAGAGCCAATCTCCCATGTCGCTCCTCCGTTCGCGAGATGTATCATGTAGACAACAAGAAGGAGACAACAATGAAAGAGTGACCCATCCAATATGTGTAATTGAGGATGGCTCAAAGAGAAGGAGTTCACCTTAGGAATGTTCACGGAGATGTTGGTGTCGCGCATCGTGTACGCCTTCACATAACCAGATTGTATCATGACGGTATTGCCTTGTTGATCCTTCAAAATGAAACAACATGACAAACACTTGGAAAAACAAATGAGGTTAGCAGAAATGCAAAACCTATCATTCGTGTGGTAAAATACCCAACAAGTGTATGCATCATGCTCATCATAAGAAAGAACAAGGGAGCATTTCATAGTATGGAGGCATATGATGCGAGAACAACCAAATACAATAGGCTCAATCAAACAAGCATGCATCACAAGTAAGATGTCCAAGTCTCCACAATCAATAAGCAAAGATGCAACAATTGGAGGCAAGCAACAATGAACAAGATATATCATGTGAGAGGCATGAACATATATGTCATCAACCCAATAAAGCGAGCAAGAAAGGAACATGGGTGATGCAATAAAGCAAGCAATCAAATGGTGTGAGCTAGTAGTGCGAAGATGCAACATACTAGAGGTAATCATGTCAAGCATGTCATGGGTGCAAATAGTGTGCATGAATAATTCACATGACATAGCACAAGCATGAAAGCAAGATATGAGAAAAATAGCATCAATGTATTGGCGAGAGGCCATATGTAAATAGCAATGGGACATCGTGACTCTCCCAACACAACAAGCATCAATAGCATGAGGCACATGATAAACATGGCAATAGCGACAAGGATCTCCACCAAGCATGCAAATACACATATGAGTAGTAAAATGGTGAATCATGGGTAGATGCAATCAAGGGTCACAATTGCATGGCAAAGGCATAGCAAGCATATCATGCAAAGTGAACACGGTAAAATGAGCATGAAGCGACAGGCGGTATATAGCCCATAGCCGTGTGAGAGCCAAGTGAAAGAGATGTGCGTAGTCGTTGCGTGAAGAGAGCGGTGGGAAGGATAGTTCATGGGATCCCAAGTCATCTTTGCTCTGAAGAGCTCGTTTCGTCAACTCTTGGGATTGAGAGGTTGACGAGTATACGTGAGTACCTACACAAAACAAAGACAAAGGGAAAATTGTGTGTGTGTGGTAGATGTACACATCATCCATCATGATGCGCACGTGCTTGTGTTGGCTAGCACAAAATATCCAATGCTCGAATAAATGAGATGTGTGATATAGAAACATGTCATCCATCATGATAGGTTTGTTGTTATGTATAGCATAATGGAGACTCAAATTGTGTAATGCATCACAAGAAATATGTAGAGCATTGTTATTCATGGAATGCATATGGTGCAAGCAATTATGAGAATCATGCAATGTATGAAATGCATCAAAATCTCCTAATATGTATGAGGAAACTATGGGGTCTCCTCATGATCATTAGTGGTTTGACAACATCCAAAACAATGCTTAGTTGGAACATTGTGATCATGGCATGGCATAGTAGGTGAATTGCGCAAATCATGTAAAGGAAGCATGGAAATGTCATCACATGAAAAACAAAATCCAATGACCATCATCTCGTCATCTATGCCATAAGTGAAATGGGATTTATGGTAATGGGGCATGCATAGCTATTATGTTGAGATTGAAATGATGCAATATGGGAGATCTCACTCATAGCATATGACAAGTTCAATGGATTGTCAAACATGATGTGACCAATAGAATTTTCACATGATATCCTATGGAGCATAGCATCACAACTAGGCAACTTGACATGCTCGTCATCATATTCATCATAAATAGGTAAGTCATGACATGAGGAAGTCGCACTAGCATGAAGCATGGGGATAGGTGTGTCAACATCATGCAAGCAATCATTCGTAAAATAGTCCACTAGTGGGACAAGAGAAGCACCATCACCTATGTTACCTTTGGAGCATCGCTCGGGTGTTGTAGGTGAGGTGTCGAAGACCGAGTCGTGGTCATCTTCATCTTGATGGAACCATGTGGGGGGTGCATCTTCTTCCACCATGGTCATCATCGTTTCCTTTGGAGGTATGGACTCGTCGAGGATAGGCATGTCGTCATGTAGGAGACCTACCACCAAAGAAGAAAACACACTAGGAGTAGAGGTTATGCCGTTAGAAATCATAGTGGCCTCACATGCCATGTCAACTACCTCACTCACTAAGTGTTGTGGCTCATTCACTCCCTCTTGGTTGCTCTCACTCATATGGTTGGTGGAGTCACTCAAATGGCTCTCAACCTCACATAGAATGTGTGGCATGCTCTCAAGTGTGGGGCTAGTGGTGGTCACACTCATCCTCTCATAGGAAATGCTCTCAATGTCATGTATGGTGGAGTCACTCATGTCACTCATGTGGTGGTGGCTCTCCTCACATGGCAATTGGGGCATCTCGTCACATGTCGGTGTCGGATAGATGTTGGTGCAAATGTCTCCATGCTCAATCATGTCGTAGTCGTAGTCGTGGATGAAGGACAAAGATGGCACATCATCACTCTCCTCTAAGACCAAAGGTAAGGTCTCATGTGCGGTCTCGTAACTTGACTCGGAGTATGAGTCCAATATGGGCGCCGTATTCATGTTGTTGAAGAGGTTCGTGCGAGTCACCGTGGTCGAGGGGGATGACCCTTGCTCGACCTTCTTATCGCTGTCTTGTTGGAGGAGGCCCATATGATGTGGCACCTCGTAGCTCGTCTCCATGACCGAAGGGAGTTTCCCGTGCTCGGCCATCTTCCTTGAGGGGCTTCCAAAGATGGAAGTGTCGCCCTCGCTCGTAGGTGGTCGCCTTGTACTTGAAGATGTCGATGTAGGCGAACTCATGGGAAGTAGGCAAAGATGTCGTACGTCCAAAGGCGAAGATGCCTTGAGAACACTTGGCAAAGATGCCGAAGTGGTTGGTGTAGTCGTAGATCCGTCGTGGTGGTGCTTGTCTCGCGGTCTTCTCTTGTGCTCATGAAGTTTGGACTTGGCGTGAAGTAGGGCTTGTTGGGACTTGTGCATTTGTGCTTGGTGAGCATCGTCATGATGATGTTGGCGTTGTCACACTCGAGCTCGTAGTAGATGTCGTTCGTTGTCGTCGTGCACATGTTGCTTGGAGGTGACTTGCCCTTCATGACGAGGTGGATCACGAACGTGATGGTGGTCGCCATGGAGATGTGGACGTGGACGACTTGCGCTTGCATCATTTTTGCGCTCTGAAGACTTGTGACTTGAACGTCGCCGCCTTGAGGATGATGAAGGGGAAGAACGGTTGATCAACAAGGTCCGAATCTCCTCCATCCTTGCATCTTGCTCCTCCTTTTGTGCGGAAAGCTTGTTGTTGATGTAGTCCCTTTCCTTGCTTCAGAGTGACGAATGTCGATGGAGAGGTTCTCAATGCGCTCTCGCAATCTTGATTGTGTGCCTTGCATTTGTTGTTGTAGATCGAAGATTGACGCTTTGGTGATGTAGTTGTTCACGCCGTCATTGTTGTGGAAGACCGGAGATGAAATGCCTTGCCTATCCATCACAGTACTCGAGCAAATATGAGTGTAGAAAGGAGAAGAACGTATACCAAATGTACCTTGACCGAAGTTGAAAGTGAATCAATGATCACTCCAATGTGGACAAGGAAATAGCACAATTGGTACCAAGTCTTGTTGGTTTCTCACACCTACACAAGTAAGGCTTATGGTGGAGCTCGGTGAGGATAGTGGCGCAAAAAAATTGATGCAAAATGTTAGCAAGAGTCAATAATGTTGAAAGAGATTCACAAATTCACAAGTGAAACAAGTAGACCAATAGCAATATGTGGCACACGAAAACACACACACGGATAGATAAATGGGGTCATGCAACCAAGGAATGAGCTCAAAATGTGGAATCCACGGAAAATGCTCTTGTTGCACAACTCTAGAGAGACGCTAGCACGATTGCTCAATAGGCGGATACGAAACTTGTGCACAACCTATAGGAGACAAAAATGCAGCGACTTCTATCCCAAGTATGCTATGTATATGATGTTCCGGTGGTATGATGCAAGATGATCGGATATGATGATCTTATATGCAATGTGGTATGATGCTTATGGCACTTGCTTACAAGCTTGTTTGCTCTTTTTCTTTGCTTAAAAGCTTTATTCTTTTTTTGGGTCCACTTTTGCACAATGCACAAACCAAGATAGCAATTCTATATATGCGGGAACAAACTTGTGGCACAAAGGATGATATGATACCAAGATGATACCGATATGGTATGGTATGTATGCAATGTATGGTGTAGATCACTAATGTGCACAAGTAACGTTGTCGGCAATACTCAAAGGCTAGTCTCGATAGGCAAGTGACGCAAAATGGGATAGGGGTTATCAATGCAATGGCAAGGGAATATACAATGGAGGGATACCACAATACCGAGATGATATGGAGGTTACCTTCCGTGTCGATGATGAGTGGTGGTGATCTTGATGGAGATACCAAGATGATGGAGACTCATCCCTAAGTAGCCGAAACACCTTAGGAAATGGAAAAACCGCGAACTCAAAATCTCAAACGTCAAATGTCAAAATGGTGGTAGCGGGATGCGGTAGTGGAATGATGGGTTATGCGAGTAGTCAATGTGGAAGTGGAGGTTATGGTGGTGTACTATACACGGTGTCGGAGTTGGAAGCACGGTCCCTAAGTAGCCGAAACACCTTAGGAGACACAACTCACAACACAAACAAAATTGGGTTAAGTCGGTGTGGCAGAAATGTATGGTGGGTAAGCCTATGCGGTAGTGGTGGTGGTGGTTGATGAGGAAGCAGCCGTCCTAAGTAGCTGAAACACCTTAGGAGACTCGAATCACTACTCAAGCAACCACTAATGCTATGGGGAACAAAATTGGTTAGGTTGCGGAAGTCGGTGGTGGTGTAGCGTATGATGTGGTGGAAGCCCTAGGCAAAGATGCCAAAATTCACAAATTTTTATGGAGCCAAAAGATGTTGATGGTATTTTTGTGGGAAGGGGGATGTCAAGAGCTTTAAAACGAGCTAAAGAACGTCAAAATCGGAGTTCGGATGAATTAGTTATGGCCGAAACAAAATTTGAGCGAAGTCAATTTTTACACATAGCGGACGTCCGGAAATGGACGGATGTCCGGTCACCGGACGTCCGGTCGGGTCGGAAATCCGCTAATTTCAGCTTGGGTTAGGGGTTCCGGCCGTCCGGTAAGGTTGGACGTCCGGTGCTTCCTGGGTGTCCGAACGTCCGGTAAAGCGACGGTCGTCCGGTGGGTTGGGGTCAACTCGAGATCCGAGATTCGGGACGCGATTTTCGGCGGAATTTGAGGATTTTGAGGTCAAAATTGATGAGATTTTGTGGGTGAAAGATGGGGAAACTTGGGGAGATGCTAGATCCACTTGAAACCAAGCAAATCTATGGATCAAATCCAACAAAACTTCGTCAAACCAACAAATCACAAAAACATTGGGGCTATTTTTGGTGGGGATTTTCGAATTTAGGGAAGAACACAATAAAATTAGGCTAGAAAACAACGAGGGGGGGCTCCGAAATCATGATCAACGTGGCTCATGATACCAAAATGATGTAGGGTGGAACCCTAATCGGCCGATCTTTCATGAAAGGAGCGGATCCCGTGAAAAACACGAGGAACACGAGAGGGAAAAGAGGGAAAACACAAGAGGAAACACAAAAGGAAACACTAAACCAACACGAATAAGTCACACATGTGCTAGATCCTTGAATACATAAGGAAAGATACATGATCCACGGACAACTAATAATGATACAAGGGTAGCCGGTCTTTTCCGTGAGGAGGTCTTTAGTTCTTCCCTAAAAGGGGTCTTGAATTCGTTTGGGGGATCTTCTCCGGTGGAGGCTCGAATCTCCGAGGAGAAGGTATCCAAGTGGATGAGCAAAGCTCTCACACAAAATATGAGCTAATCCTTTGCTAACCCTAACTAGGAGGTGGGGTGGTCTATTTATAGTCTTAGTGAAAAAGGAGCGAAGTGAAGGGGTACATGGGCCTCGGGCCCGAACACTGTGCGCAGACAGGTACAGGACGTCCGCTGAGGACCGGTCGTCCAGTGGCTCACGGGCGGGCGGACGTCCGGTAGACGTCGTACGTCCGCTTGATCTAGCTCGGACGCTGGAGTGCCGAATTTCCGGAGGTGGCCGGTCGTCCGGTCGCTGGTCGTCTGCTGGCGTCGAACGTCCGCTCGTTGGGCTCGGGTGCGGGGTAGCCGGTCGTCCGGTGGCTGGAGCTTCTTCCGCAACTCTTCTTCTTGTTCCTCGCGCTTGGTGTCCTCGCCTTCTTGTCCATGGGCTTCCTCTTGGTTCCTGGTCATGCATAGCACACATGTTTGAGGTAGTAGCCATGTCTCACATGTGAAAAGTGACAATTCGGAGAGGAGCGAGTTCACCTTGTGTCCAATGGCGTATACTTGAGGTTTCATCTTATGTTCACTTGAGGCTTGGAGAGTAGTCGGAGTGTACATGGGGATGAACGTGGGATGCTCCACATCAATTAGTCTCTTCTTGGACAGCGAAGGATTCCTTAATATATGGTTTAATATAAGGATTAGAAGCATAATTATCATAGCAATATTTAAATATGGCCAAATTTTCAGATTTGTAGAGAGTAGTATCACACTCTTCAATAAAAGAAGCAATTTCACAAGTACCCCTAAAAGCAACAAATTCTTCAATTTGTTGAACATCATAGTAATCATAAACACCCTTAGTATACAAAGATACAATTCCATTATCACTAAACCCACATTGGTAAGAAAGGTGTTTCTTAGAGTCTTTAGAACAACAAGTACAATCATATATTTCACATAAGTTCCAAGCATAGCACTACAAACGGTGAATTTGATCTAGCAAAAGTTTCCCTTTTTCAGATATGCGGTATCGCACATAACAAGCATGCTCATCTAAAGATTTGCCCTCAACTAAGCTAGTTGGGGTTTCAGCCCGAGCACATAGAGATCGAAGATGATCCAAGTAAAAAGCTTCAGTAATGTGATAGATTTTGAGTGGTTCTTCAACCATTGGTTCAGTAGGTACCACTAATTTTTTTGGTATTTTACGTTTCCTACCCATAACTAAAGATAGAAAACAAGAGCACAAAATAAAATCTACTTAGTGATAAAGCAAACAAGCACATACGAGAATATTCATCCCACGCTATAACTCCCCGGCAACGACGCCAGAAAAAGGTCTTGATAACCAACGAGTACAGGGGATCAATTGTAGCCTCTTTCGATAAGTAAGAGTGTTGAACCCAATGAGGAGCTAAAGGTAGAACAAATATTCCCTCAAGTTTTATCGACCACCGATACAACTCTACGCACGCTTGACGTTCGCTTTACCTAGAACAAGTATAAAACTAGAAGTACTTTGTAGGTGTAACGGGATAGGTTTGCAAGAATATATAGAGCATGTAAATAAAAACTAGGGGTTGTTTTACGTAAAGAAGCAATAAAGTTAGTATAGCGAGTGTGGAAAAGTGGTGGTAAGAGTTGTGAAATTGTCCCTAAGCAATTGACTACTTTACTAGACCGATAGCAAGTTTTATGTGGGAAAGGCCACTGCTAGCATGTCATCCCTAACTTGGAATTCTATGCACTTATGATTGGAACTATTAGCAAGCATCCACAACTACTAATGTTCATTAAGGTAAAACCCAACCATAGCATTAACATATATTGGTCCCCCTTCAATCCCGTATGCATCAATTTCTATGCTAGGTTGAAGCTTCTGTCACTCTTGCCCTCCAATACATAGTCCTATCAACATACAACTAACCCTATAATGTGATCCACGCACGCGCTCATATGATGGGAACCAAAGGACAGCAACATAACCACAAGCAAATTAAACCAATCATAGCAATTCACCAATTACTGATAGGACAACGAAAATCTAATCAGACATCATAGGATGGCAACACATCATTGGATAATAATATGAAGCATAAAGCACCATGTTCAAGTAGAGGGTACAATGGGTTGCGGGAGAGTGGACCGCTGTAGATAGATGGGGGAAGGTGATGAAGATGTTGGTGAAGATGACAGAGGTGTTGGTGTAGATCGCCGTCACACGATGATGGCCCCGGCGGCGTTCCGGCGCCACCGGAAGAGAGGGAGAGAGGGCCCCCTTCTTCTTCTTCTTCTTCCTTGACCTTCTCCCTAGATGGGAGAAGGGTTTCCCCTCTGGTCTATGGCCTCCACGGCGGCGGAGGGGCGAGAGCCCCTTCGAGATTGGATCTGTCTCTCTGTCTCTCTCTGTTTCTGCGTTTTTTATTCTGTCCTTTCACGTTTCTTAAATTCCCGGAGATCCGTAACTCCGATTGGGCTGAATTTTGGACACGATTTTTATCCGGGTATTAGCTTTCTTGCGGTGAAATAAGGGCATCAACCGCATTACGGGGTGGTCACGAGGGCCCAGGGCGCGCCTGCCCCCCTGGGGTGCATCCCCTGCATCTTGGCCCCCTCGGGCATCGTCTCGCGTTGATTCTTCTTTCCAAAAATAACATATATTCCAAAAAAAACCTTCGTCGGTTTTTATCCCATTTGGACTCCGTTTGATATGGATTTTCTGCCAAACAAAAAACATGCAACAACGAGGAACTAGCACTGGGCACTGGATCAATATGCTAGTCCCAAAAATAGTATAAAAAGTTGCCAAAAGTATATGAAAGTTGTAGAATATTGGCATGGAAAAATCAAAAATTATAGATACGACGGAGACGTATCAGCACTCTTCCATGTCTTCTTATGTTATGCATCGCTTAATATGATGATATGCTACTTTATCGTCGTGTTCGCCTATTAAACTCCGAGTCAGGCCCAAATTAATGCTGAAACTTGAGTTTTTAAATGGTTGTGGGGTACATATTGGGGCAGCAATCAGTACTATCTGTCTACTATCTGGTTAATCTCGGGTGTCTACTATGAGTTTCATGTTAGGTGCAAATAAACATTAAAGGATCCATTATCTGTATTTTTTAACTAAAGCTATTATCTGCCTGCCATCATTGGTTTTGGGTCTATCCACAGTTTGCTACCATCACTCTGGATTTGTGCATGCACTCCTTACACAATCTCACTATGTTTTATTCCTATGCATGTCAGTTATTGTACATAGTGGAACTGAACATGTAGAGCAAAAGAGACGAGCCTTGTGTGGAAATAAAATTTTATGCAGATGTCGCTCCATGGTGGGCGCAAAGGCAGCCCCCCTCCACCCATTTCGGATCGTAATCAAGAGGAAGATAATTGTTCTGAGGGGGATTCAGAAGGAGAAGACCACTCCTATTTACCCCCTGAGGTCTTCGCTCTAACTTGGCATGCTGATGTTGGTAATATCATGCATATGGTGCCTTGCATTGCTTACTGTATACATCAAATATGTCATCTGCTTAGTTTAGACATGCTTTGTGTCAATGCCATCTGTTTAGTTTCTTTATCGTATATGTGAATCATGCAATGCCATCTTGTTTAGCCAGACATCATATATGTGAATTTTGCAATGCCACCCTGGTTAGCCAGTTATCTTATATGTGAATTATATCATGTCATAATTTTTTATTACGTGTTAAATTTGTCAACAATTTTAGTACATTCAATTACTCTTCCTGTGCATCATCCATTCGGCACGGGCATGGGAAAATTTGAAGTGGAAACAAGGTCTTCAGAACAGACAATGCTATCTAACTAAGCGCATGTCTTGCTGGTTACGGATAGCTCCTCAGAGGAGGATTCAGAGACATATGACCAGTCCTATCCCCCCCCCCCCGAGGTGCATGCTCTAACTTGGCAGGGTTGTGTTTCTCATATCGTGCATATGGTATCTTGCATTGCTATGTCATTTGCTTAGTTTAGACATGCTTTTGTGTGAATGCCACCTGTTTAGTGTCTAATTACCATATATTTGAATTATGCGATGCAATCTTGTTGCAAGACATTATATATGAATTATGCAATGCTATCTTGTTGCAATGCATTATATATGTGAATTATGCAATGCCATGTTGTTTAGCCAAGCATCATATATTTGAATTATATCATGTTGTACTTTTTTGTATTTCTCGTTGCATTTGTCGACAATGTTTGTATATTCAACTGCTTTTCCTGTGCATCAACCATTTGAATTGGTGATGGAGAAATCTGGAGTGAAAACAAGGTCTTCAGAGCAGACAATGCTACCTGCTGAAGTAGATATCTTGCTGGTTACAGATAGCTCTTCAGAGGAGGATTCATAAGCAGATGACCAGTCCTATTATCCCCCTGAGGTGTATGCTCAAACTTGGTAGGGTTATATTACTCATATCATGCATATGTTGTATTGCAATGCTTAGTTTTTACATCATATACACAATATTGAATGTCATCTCCTTAGTTGACACATCATATATGCGATTGCCCTCTGCTCACTTGCTTAGTATATAAATCATATATTTGAATTATATCGTGCCAAGATGTTTACATAGACAACATGTATCTGAATTATGGCATACCAACCCATTTTCTAAAGACATAATATAGTTATATCATGTCATCCTGTTTACATAGTCATCATATTTTGAATTATGTCATTCTATCCATGAATTATATCATGTCATCATGTTTCCATCGATGACATGTTCGTGATTTATGGCATGCCAACCACTTTAATAGACACATCGTATAGTTATATCATGTCATCATGTTTACATAGTCATCATAATTTTAAGTATGTCATTCTATCATGTTTAGTTATCCATCATACATGTGAAATTGCGTCATGCTATCCTGTTTAATTAGCCATCATATATGTGAAATTATGTCCTGCTATTCTGTTTGGTTAGACAACATAAATGTGAATTATTTCATGCACTGTTTTCTTCCCTACTATCCATTGCACATGTCTCTTACAATGTCTATACATTCAATTACTTTTCTTGTTTATCAACCATTTCAATTGGAGGGGGTGATGGTAGTGCTTGTGGGAGTAAAAACACGGTCTTCAGAAAAGATCGTGCTACCTGTCGATGCAAATAGAACCACGGTTGTACTTGCCCAAGAACCAGCCCCACCACACATAACCCAGACTCATGCAGATTGTACCCCTACCCAGTTGGACAGAGAACGAGCTACACCCCTTCTAACCCCAACCCCAGCAGATAGTAACCCAGTTCCAGTTGACACAACACTGTCTCCACCACAGAGCACCCGAACACCAGCAATTAGTAAGGCAACTGCAGTGCCCAAAGCACGAGGACCACCACTCTGAACCCCAAGTCAACACTTAAAAGCAGAAGAAGAATTGTTCTCTAGTCAGGTTTCGTAGCTATGGCTCATACTACTTTGCTCTTGCATCACTGTATTTATTCATACCAACTAATTTCAAATTTGAAGGATGCAATTGAAACTCCAATGGCACAACAGGTATGTTTTAAACCTGTTTCTTTAACGTGTTTGCTATTGTAACTTGCTCTATGTTGATTTCAGTTTCAATTGAATAAACAGTTATGCTCTCATGCCATGCACATTACAAGTGTTGTTATTGTTGTGTAGTTTCCCACACTTATATTCTATCTATGCTGCTTTGTCTTAAATAGATATGATTCGAACTGTATCTATCTTGATTTGGCAATATAAACTAGAATGATATAGGCCATACAATGACCATACTACATAGATATATGTTTGTTTCATGTTGTTATCCTGTCCACCTTACTACTGAACTAGTTTACCAAAATGAGTTTCATATACTACATTGTAAACTTGTGATGTGTTTGTTTGTTTCTCTTTTAGAACGCGGATAAAATATTGGAGAAGAGTACCCCGTTATGCAATGGTAAAGGAAGTAATGCAGATAAGGTTCAAGATAGTGAGACATCCCTGTTGGTCTCCAAGAAAGCTGATAAAAACTATATTGAAGACACTGAGACAACCCCAAAGTCCTGTATTGATGTAGTGTTCGAGTTACTGGCTACTACTGCTGGCACGAGCTCTTCGAACTCGCTGCCTGAATCAGTTTGGCTTCTTGAGTCTCAACTTCAAGTTGAAAGACATCGATCAGATGTTATGCAACAGGAAGCCGAAGGACTGAGGAAGTCCCTGTAGAATTCAGATGCATACTTCCTGGTGCAACAGCAAGTGCTAGAGGATTTAAGCGCCAAACAAGAGAAAGTTAATAAGCTTGCTAAGCATCTTGCCAGCATTATGGGCACCCAGGATATTGTTTCTTCAGATCTTCTGAAGTGGTTTCAGTTCTGTACTTGTTTTGCTGCGGCATTTATTTGCACCGGTCGCCAACTTTGACAACCAGTGTATATGTTATGCTGTTTTGTTCCCTATAGTTGCACTGGTGGTGAACTTTAATGCCCAGTGGATGTAATATGTGTAATAGCCGTGATAGCCTAGCATAAGTTGCTTGCTTATTTATTTCCTTGTTGTCTTGTTTATTTGTTTTCTTGTAGTCAGTACAGCTCTTTTTCCGCGGTTTGCTAGTGGCCGCAATAACATATTTTTTAAAACTAGGCCACAATAACCATGGGCTACATATTTACTATAGTTACCATGGGCCTCGTACGGGCTGTAGAAACAATGGGCCTTCTAAGGGCCGTAGAAACAATGGGCCTTCTACGGGTCGTAGCATCAATGGGCCTTCTATGTGCCGTATGATGGATAGGCCAAACATGGGTCAATAAAAGACCTCATTATGGGCCATAAACGGGCTAGATTTGGAATTCTCCATTCATGGGCCGACAATAACGGGCTACCATTAATCGACCGTATTTGATGACGCTATGAAAATGACCCAACGAATTAACAGGCTGTAAACGAGCCGATTGTAACCGCGGGCTGAATTTGGCCCACAAGCAGAAAAGGCCAATAACGGGTCGTAAGTAACTGAATGCTGAAAATGAACCCAAGAATAAATGGGCCCTGAGAAGGCCGAAAGATAACACAGGTTGGAAACGGCCCAATGGAATAATGGGCCGTTAATGGGTATAAAGGGGTACACTGTTCATTGCGGGCCAGATTCACCATGGGCCTTAATGGGCCAAGAGTTACAAATGGCCTCGTATGGGCTGAAAGACATCATGGGCCATACATGGGCCGGAAGTTACAACGGGCTGGAATCATATTTGACGGCCCAGATGAAGCTACTGGGTTTAATTCCGATAGGCCGTAATGGATCGTGAGTTAGCGGGTCATAAATGGGCTATATACGAACAGGTCATTAACAGGCTTTCCGTGGGCCGGCCCATTACCTTCTGACCAAGTCAAACGGGCCGGCCTTTTCACCGGAATGGGCCTCTATTGGGCCATGCCACGTGTCGACGTATCATAGGTGCCTCCTATCCAATGAATGGATGACATCTAACCCAACGGTGAGCCAACACGTGTTTCCTCCGGCCAATGAGAATTTTACACGTTGAAAATCCTCATTGGTCCAGGCTGTTAGCGGGTTATCGGATCCAAAACCGAACCCGATAGCTTAACGGCGACCCGTTACGGTGGATGCCACGTGTCGGTCACCCTTGACGAAAGCACTTCCATGACGCGCTATTTATCATCATGGAAGTGGACACTTCCGTGATGATAATTTTGGTAATGTCATGGAACACTTCTACGACAGCACATGTATGACTATCTTGATTCTGTCATAAAATTGTCATGGATGTACATGCATGACAGAAAACGTGACCTATTGTGACAAACACGTATCATCACGGAAGTGTCTTTTTTTGTAGTGTATGGAGATACCGACGATATGACAAAGGGAATAACATATGTTGTCATAACGGTTTGACCGATAAAGATCTTCGTAGAATATGTGAGAACCAATATGAGCATCCAGGTTCCGCTATTGGTTATTGACCGGAGAGGTATCTTGGTCATGTCTACATAGTTCTCGAACCCATAGGGTCCGCATGCTTAACGTTTGATGACGATTTGTATTATATGAGTTATGTGATTTGGTGACCTAATGTTGTTAGGAGTCTCGGATGAGATCACGGACATGACGAGGAGTCTCGAAATGATCAAGAGGTAAAGATTCATATATAGGACGATAGTATTTGGACACCGGAAGTGTTCCGGGGGTACCGAGTATGTATCGGGTCACCGGAAAGGGTTCCAGGCACTCCCCGGCAAAGATATGGGCCTTATTGGGCTAAGGGTGGGACAGACCAGCCCCTAGTGGGCTGGTGCGCCCCCATATGAGCCTGCCTAAGTGGAGAAAGGAAAAGGCGAGGAGGAAAGGAAATAGAGGGAATAGGATTCCCCCTTCCTTTCCCCTCTCCACTCTTTCCTTTCCCCCTCCAGAGAAAAGGAAAGGGGGCGGCCGAATTGGAGGAGGCCCCCAAGTAGGATTCCTCCTACTTGGGGCGCCCCATGGCTGTCCCCTCCCCCTCCCACCTATATATATGTGGGGAGGGGTGTCTAGAACACACAACAAACATTGTTAGCCGTCTGCGGCGCCCCCCTTCATAGTTTACGCCTTCGGTCATATTCACATAGTGCTTAGGCGAAGCCCTGCGCGGATCACTTCACCATCACCGTCACCACGCCGCCGTGCTGACGAAACTCTCCCTCGACACTTTGCTGGATCAAGAGTTCGAGGGACGTCATCGAGCTGAACGTGTGCAAAACTCGGAGGTGTCGTACGTTCGGTACTTGATCGGTTGAATCGAGAAGACGTTCGACTACATCAACCGCGTTATACTAACGCTTCCACTTTCGGTCTATGAGGGTACGTCGACACACTCTCCCCCTCTCGTTGCTATGCATCTCCTAGATAGATCTTGCGTGAGCGTAGGAAAATTTTGAAATTGCATGCTACGTTCCCCAACACCTATAAGACCCCCGGTGCCCCTCCATGCAAAGGATCGATCATCAGTAGAACACACACACACACACACACACACATAGAGAGAGAGAGAGAGAGGGAACAACCCATGCACTGGCTTGTCTTCCTTCTTCCCTAGAACAACTCTAGGAGCAAACCTGTATCCACCTCATATAAACCACACTCGGCAGGACTAGGGGTATTATTTCTCCGGAGAGCCCCGAACCTGGGTACGTCTCGTGTCATGCACTTGCTTGTGCCAACCTCGCCTCTGGAGCCCACCGGTGCCCTTGTGTTTGTCCTCCTATTTAGCCATCCTATGACATCTGCCGTGAGCCTACCACGACAACTAGTTTCTATTGGTGTTAGCTTGTGTGTGGTGTGTGGATTGGAGGGCATGTCCCGAATCCATATACGATCCTTGTGATTCCTTCCTAGGTTCATAACTTTCATGGTTTGGGTTGCATCCTTGTAAACCAAGCTAGTTATCTGCTCCAACATATTTGAGAGTGTTTCATGCAGTTCTTTGCCACTAGAGAGAGATAGTTGCTGCCGCTTGTGAGTTGTTTGATATCCGAAAGATCGTTCCAGCGGCGCCCGCATTAGATTCCTTATTTGCAGCGATGTGTGTACTTTACAATGTCCTGTTTGAGACGAGAATGGGAGAAATGTAAAGTTGGTGATGCTGCTTCACCGGAGAAATATAAACCCTTTTCCCTTGGTACCCTAAATCTAAGGGAGCCAAAGTCAATCTTTACCACTCTTCCCATTCGCACCTCAGCAACGAAGAGAGAATGGAGGGATATCATCTGCATCAACCAGATCTAGCCATCCGTCGAGCCAATTGAAGGACTTGTTGCCAAATCCACCTCCAACAACTGGTTTCCGCCGCGGAAGATGGTGGGGAGGAGAGTAAGATGACGGCCAGACACTACCCAAGTGAGAATGTGAGGTCCAACACAAAGCTGGCGCCGAGTCCCGTGAGTCGGTGCGTGTCTCATGTCCCACTCCACCTCGCCGACGATTGCACCTCCACTTCGAGGGGCTTAGACGGCCGCCGAACATGGACGTGGCCGGCACAACAAGAACGGTCGTAATTGATGTATCCGGTTGTGAAAACAAAAAAACTATATGTGGCCGGACACTGTCTACGAACTATGTCTGGGAGCGTCCGCGCGCGTATAGGAGGTTGGATTTGCCAAGTCGGGTTGTGGATGCTCTCGAGAGGATTCGGAAAAATGAAAAAAAATGTGAGGAAACACAAAAGATTCTGAAGAGGAGCATCAAACTCTACCACACGAGGAAGATAGGTTTCGCACAACATCGGTTTTCACCACGGAAAGAAAAAACTGCCATCCCTGTCTTCCATGGCCCACCCCACGGATGACGAGTAACGAGGTCACCATGAACCGAGAATCCGTGACGATCAGATTCAGCACATCCACCTCGGCGGTCGGCAGGCGCCAAGACGCCCCGTCGGCCGCGCCCGCAAAAATATCGGCGCCCCGTCGACAGTCGACAGCAGGGCATCCACAGCCCACAGCCCACAAGCCACCCGCGGTCTCCGCCTCCCGTGCCCCGCACTCCCGTCCGCTTCGCGAACCTTCCTCCTCCGCCACAAGGGCAAGGGAGGCCACCTCACCTCACCCACCCAACCACAGCCACGGCCGACCAACCCCGAGAAAATCCCCCTCGATTACCCCTCCCGACGCCGCGCCGGGCAAAATCGCCGGTCATTTTCCCGGGGCCTCCGCGCCTCCACGCCGCCCCTTCCATCGGTAACTCCGCCGATTTATCCCCCGCCCTCCCCTCCCCCCACCACCTCCCTTCTCGTTGAGAGTTTCTTCTCGCCCTCTCTATCCGCTCCTCGCGAGCGATGGTTGGCGACCTCTCCCTCCTCGCCTCCGCCTCCGCCTCCCCCGTCATCCTCGCGCCCTCCAAGGTACGCTCCCTCGCGCGCGCCCAGCCTCTACGGACCGCCTGCGTCAGCCTCTGCTCGCGTCCGATTTGCCGCCGTACGTGACGGGATGATGACGTGGTTGTGTACTTGTGTAGGAGCTCCATGGCGTCCTGCCGTTCCAGGGGAAGAGGTCCCAGCAGGACGCGGGGAGAAGCGCCGCCGTGCAGCTCTCCCCGCAGCAGCACCTCCTCGAGGGCGCCTACCAGGCGCAGCAGCCCCTGCAGATGATGGTCCCCGGGATCGGCCAGGCTGCCGCCGCTGCCTACCAGACCTTCGACAGCGCCGCGCTCATCGACGTGCAAGGTTCGCAATCCAGACAAACCCGTTACGGCCTGGCTGGCCCTGTCTCCTGAATATGATGCTGCATGCTGCTATATTTTGCCTCGTTTGATCATTGGATGCTGCACCAGACGGCTTCAGAGCCTATGTGGCTCATGAGCTTAACGTTTGCCTCATTAGAGGTTACACCCGGGCGTCAAATCGTGACAGTAGCACTTACAGTTAGGCAGTGCACTCTCTTTCCAAGAGAACCTGTTTTTCTGCTGTAAACAGCAACTATATTCTGATTTACTGAACGCAGCAATAATTAAAGGTACCTGATTGTGAACTTAAAGAAGCGAGAAGCACGATGCATGAGCCGTGGCTCGAGGTTTTAAAAAGTGACCAAAAAAAAGAAACCTGTACACGTCGACTGCTTTGTTCTGTGCTGCACGCAGAAGATTGTCGACTGAAGTTGCACTGCATTCAACAAGAAGCATGCTGCATGAGCCTTAGCTTGTGGTCTACAAAACTGATACTACCTTTTTTTTCGCGTCGTCTACAAAAGTGGCACAAAAACATTCCTTTACACTTCAATTGCTGTGTCTGTGTAGCAAGTGAAACGTTGTCTATTGGACTCGCACTGCCTTTTTCAAGTAGGTTGGCTGTTTGTGGCACTATAATACACATAGTTCTGGCCAAGGTTAATTATGAACTTTCGCTAAGTGGTTTATCCTTTGGTTCATAGTTTATCCACCGTAAAAGTCAAGTTTTACATGCGTTTCAATCTCTGATGGCTCCTGTTTATTTATTTGTAACAGATTCCCACCCCGATTCGGTTCGACTTAGCCTTGGGATTGCTGAGCAGTGTGCAAGGCAAGAGAAAATCCTAAAGTTTCTAATGTCAGGTTCTGATGTCAAAGAACTTGATGCCTCTTTGCTTACTGAATTTACGGGACATCAGATGCTATCAGCTAATATGGGTGGTCAACCATATTTCTCTGATGATAAGTTATCTGTCTATGAGTTTGGATTGGAGGAGCCTCTGCAGTATCTAGCAAAAAATCAACTTATCATCCCTGATGACAAGTTATCCATCTATGAGTTTGGATTGGAGGAGCCTCTGCAGTATCTATCAGAAAATCAACTTATCATCCCTGATCCACTTTTGGAATTTGCTCAGTCCCAAGGTGCCCTTGCTATAGATGAAAATGGCCGGGTCATCTTCACTGGCAGTGGAGACGAGATGAGAGACTTACTTTCGGTTTTCTTAGAGTTCAATGTACCTAAACGAGAAGCAAGTGGTTGCAAGGCTGCATATTTAGTTCCATACTTCGACAGGTAATAATTGGAAGCATCATGCTCCATGTGAACCCTTTTCCTCATCTTATTCACTCATTCACTAAGGTTTATGTTATGCATAGTCCCCACTCTCGTATAAGGGAATGGACTCCTTATCATTTTATTTTGTCATTATTGGCGTATTCAATTACTGAGCGAAAGTTATAGAGTTGGTATAACTTGGTATAGCATATGTATCCTGTGTGAACTTGCTGCAGCTGGCCCATTAGTTACGTCCGGTTTGCATGACATTGTCGTATTTAAATCATTCCTAGTCAGCTGCACATGCTGGCACGTGGGTAACTGGACATTTGGAATCATTCCTGCTCAGCAGGATGCATGCCACATATGTTATCTTTTTGAACTAGGAAACTGTCTCTATTATGTACTTATCGTAGAAGAGGGATTTACTATAGCCATACAGAAGTAGAAACTACTGAATGCATGCAATGTTAAAATTATCTCTCGAGTATTATATTACCCTTGGATCTAGAGGCTGCACTTCTGCCTGACAACGATTTGTTTAGAAGTAATTATCCATTGTTTCTGATTTCTGTACCCCTTCAAAATATTATGGTTAATAATTTATATCCTAACAAATAACATTTCTATCAGGATGCATACCATTTTTATTTCTGTCAGTTACATGATATAGAATTTTGTTTTTTTTGCACAACAGGAAAAGGGGCCGAAATAGTAGTCAATCCAATTCAAAATCAGCAAGCACCGCAGTTGATGCTCCAAAAAGGTAGTGCATCTTTCTTTGGTTATGTATTACTTCATTATGTTGTTGTTCTCATGGTGTACTCAATTATGGTAACTTCCATGCCTAGCTCTGATGCTGCTATGTTTATTCTTTGACCTGCTGGTTACCACAGCATATACCTCCCTGATGTTTACTACTTTGGTAATCACTTGCACCATAGGTTAGGCATATAGTGTGACAATTTTTGTATTCCTTCCAAATTCCGATTGTGACATGTTAGTTGCATCTAAATGCGGAGTCCTTGACCCATATGCACCCACAAAGTGCAAAAGAAAGAATTAGCATTTTGTATTAAGATTTTCCTATGAAAACAGAAAATACCATTTGAAACAAAGCCATCGTTGTTTGAATATCCACTTTAAAATATACACCTTGATGTACTGGTGAGTTTTGCGTTATATACCAAATAGCATGGTCGCTATACCAGTAGTATCACAATGGATAGTTTGGTAACCCAGCTGTCTAATTTATTTTACCGGGATAACCATTGCATGGACCAATTCCTTGGAACTTGGAAGGTGAACCTTACTGAATTGCCTGAGTATGCACATGGAAATTATTTCATGTTGAAATTTATATACTGTGATATGGCAAATTGCGAATTGCACCTTTTGTTTATACGGTATCCAAGGTCATGTGCACATGTTAATATGATTCTGTTATGATACTCAGCAATGCAAATGTGAAAGCAAAATCTCCATCGAAGAAGAAACAGAAAGGAAAAACCATCAATGAACGTGACATGTATCAGAACAATTATTTCCATGCCAGCGAAGCTTTTTTCTCAATCCTTTTGGACAAGGACAGAAGCAGCTCGACAATTCTCTCACTGAAGAAAGCAGGCCCTGAGATCACTGAACTGTTGACACAGTGCTCAATTGGCATTGCTGGAACTGGCCTGGCTGTTCTTCTGTCGGTCGTGTGCAAGGTTGCTATCGGCGGGAGGACTCCTTTTGCCGCCACCCGTCTTCTGCACACAGGCGTTGGGTTTGGGCTCTTCTGGCTCTCCCATGCGGTAAATGGATTGCGGGACACAATCACCAGTGTATTCAGAGGCCCGGTTGACACAAAGTTGGAGGATGAGGTTGCCGTGAAGATACAAAGAAGCATGAACGATATTCTCTTCAGGGCCGTAAGTCTCCTGGCAATCACTGCTTTGAGGTTTGCATGAGCTGTTCCTACACTGCTGTAACTTGACGCACCTCGATTCACCTTTTGGTTCAGGAGTACAGTACTGTAGGACTAAGTGCCAAATACCTTCATGATTCATGAGGGCCTCATAGAAAATGCGCAACTTTGTAAATTGTACAGAATTTTGCTGGCAGCTCAGTGTATATGGAAGATAGATTTTGCCTGTTCTGAACGTTAATTAAGCTAATGATCAATATACTTTGTATTTCTTGTTATATTTTTTCTCGATGACATCATTTTGATGGTCTATTGACATAGCAACCTTGGGATGATTAGTTAGAAAGTTTCAACCGCCAAAAGTTTTGTTCAATACTGCAAATTAATGAAGTTACTATTTAACATGCCATTGCCTAACACTAATTTGCAGCTCATGCTGACCACATTAAACATGTCTATTTTTTGTTACTAGACATATGTCGTGCCTTGAAGATTATTTATTTACTTACTATTAAAGGTTGTATGCCTCAATTTAATTGTTGCAACTGTGGTGACGAGTAATTTGGAACGGAGGGAGTAGTTTCTAATTTTATACCAATTTCCTTCATGCGTAATTCATCTAAGATTACTCTTTAAATTCGCATAGCAATGCACGGGGAAATCACTAGCGGTTATGCAAATCCATGTCATTTTTCACGTGCCATCATGCCAAGGATTAGAAACGAAAGTAGAAGAGAAAGATTAGAAACGCACTATTAGCCCTATATAATTGCTTTCAGGCAATCGATACAGTTTCTTATCTTCCATGTCCTTTCCCTCGACCGTCTTTGTGACCGAAATGACAATGTCACAATCCTTCCCTTAATCTATTGTTTCCGTGGTAGTTACGCTGATACTCTGTGCCCACTCACAATGCATAATGAAACATTCTTACATTAAAAGACACCAGCCTTTTGATTTCGTATCCTTTCTTTCATACACAACCCATCCAAAACCAGTCTTTTAAATCCCCGCATGGAAAATCACCAGCATCTAATATTCATATAAACCCATATCATCTTACACGCGCCAATCATGCCCATGATTAGAAACGAAATCACAAGCTGCCCAGAATTTGCTTCCAGGCAACCCATGCGGTTTCTTATCCTCCATTGTCCCTTTCCTCTGACCGTCTGGAAACCGAATTGACAATGTCACAATCCTCCCCTTAATTTCTTTCTCCGTCGCGGTCACGCTAGCTCGATAAAACTGAAATCAATCAATCATCAAAAGGAAAAAAAGAAGATAACTTCAGCAAAGCGTGCGGTCCAAACCAAACAACGACGTCAATCAAACCCTCTATTTATTCCCACCGTATTCCCGCTTCTCTGCAAGCAAGCAAGCGACTGTACCACAGTTTCTTCAGTAAGCATGATGAGAACTATGACCGGTCGTCTCCCCCCAGCTGTGGCCGCGGTGGCGGTGCTCCTGGCGGCGTTGGCGTGCCTCCTCCGGCCAGCTGCCGCCGTGGAACCGAGCGGCCATGCCGCGGACCGCATAGCCCGGCTGCCCGGGCAGCCGGCGGTGGACTTCGACATGTACTCCGGGTACATCACGGTGGACGAGGGCGCCGGACGGGCGCTGTTCTATCTGCTGCAGGAGGCGCCGGAGGACGTCCAGCCGGCGCCGCTCGTGCTGTGGCTCAACGGCGGCCCCGGCTGCTCCTCCGTCGCGTACGGCGCGTCGGAGGAGCTCGGCGCGTTCCGCGTCACGCCCCGCGGCGCCGGTCTCGTCCTCAACGAGCACCGCTGGAACAAAGGTAGGTGCCCAGTCGCTATTGCTTGATCGACGGCAGCTCACTGTTTTATCTGCCGCGCTTCTAATGGCGGGGAATGAATTGTGAACAACCTGCAGTGGCCAACGTGCTGTTCCTGGACTCGCCGGCCGGCGTGGGGTTCTCCTACACCAACACCACCTCCGACATCTACACCTCCGGCGACAACAGGACGGCGCACGACTCGTACGCCTTCCTGGCGAAGTGGCTCGAGAGGTTCCCGCACTACAAGTACCGCGACGTCTACATCGCCGGCGAGAGCTACGCGGGGCACTACGTCCCGGAGCTGTCGCAGCTGGTCCACCGGACGAGCAACCCGGCCATCAACTTCAAGGGCTTCATGGTCGGCAACGGCCTCATCGACGACTACCACGACTACGTGGGCACCTTCGAGTTCTGGTGGAACCACGGGCTCGTCTCCGACGACACCTACCAACGCCTCAGGGAGGCCTGCCTCCACGACTCCTTCATCCACCCCTCGCCGGCGTGCGACGCCGCCACGGACGTCGCCACGGCGGAGCAGGGCAACATCGACATGTACAGCCTCTACACGCCCGTCTGCAACATCACCTCGTCGTCCTCCTCCTCCTCCTCCTCCTTGAGCCAGCAACGGCGGTCCAGAGGGCGCTACGTGAGCATCCCGACCCAGACTCCGTGCGTGCGTGCGTCGCTGTCCCCCATGCTGCTTTTTGAGGTGACGAAACGCCGTGCTTATATATGCTGCAGCCATGGCTGACCGGATCGTACGACCCGTGCACGGAGCGGTACTCGACGGCGTACTACAACCGGCGGGACGTGCAGACAGCCCTCCACGCCAACGTCACCGGCGCTATGAACTACACGTGGTCGACGTGCAGCGACACCATTAATACCCACTGGCATGATGCTCCGAGGTCCATGCTTCCCATTTACAGGGAGCTTATTGCAGCTGGCCTAAGGATTTGGGTCTTCAGGTCAGATCATCCCTGCTTCAGTTTAGCAATGCATTCCAGCATTTCTTAACTACTCCCTCCGTTCCAAATTACTCGTCACAGAAATAGATGTATCTAGAACTAAAATACATCTAGATACATCCATACGTGCGGCAAGTAATTCGGAACGGAGGTAGTAAATAAATTATATTATTACTATTATTAATACTACACATTTGCTCCGGTGCTCTCTTATCAACTGTTTCGCTAGGGTAAACCCCTCTTTCTGACGAAATTTGCGGATACTTCATCAGGAATATATCGGTTGACATCCCATGCCATTCGCGTATGCATCGGGTTATACATGATGCATCTGAATCAATGATTAGATTTGTCTTGAATTTTTGGACATTTTGTTGTCTTCCATTTTATACATGACGTTCATATGCTCTATGATGATTCTAATTGAATTGATTGGTTGTTGTGGACGTTGATAATTTTTCCATATAAATTTGGCGTTGTTAATAACACATATTGTGCTAAACCTCCTTTTCAGAAGAAAAAACGTACCTACCTACTTTTTGAAGAAAAAAAACAGTACTGAATGACAACAGGTGCACTGATGTACATCACTGATGAGTCATCAGACATCATCAGCCAGTTAACAAGAGAAACCGCAGATAATGCACTGCTTTGACTTAATGAACTCACTCACTCAGAAGTCACCCATCCGAATTAACACCTAGTAGAGATGAATTATCCACATTTATGCATTACATTCCCCTGTTGACCCGTCAGCTCAAAATCAGGATCCAACTGGACCCCGGGCATCACTTTTCCTGACATAATTCGCGTCCGCAGCTCTCAAGTTTGCAACTTGCTAGGTTGCTGTCATGCAAAGAAGATGCCCACGGGACATGTGTTTCCATTTAGAAAGACAAGGGAGCTGAGCGTTGTTGTTGATCTATCAGCCGCTGCCGGTCGCACATTTCACTTACCTTCCGTAGGCATTGACATTGATGTTGTCGTGTTTATTTCGCAGCGGGGACACGGATGCGGTAGTCCCCTTGACAGCAACGAGGTACTCCATCGGCGCTCTGGGTCTTCCAACTACCACCAGTTGGTACCCTTGGTATGACGACCAGGAGGTCAGCATCGTCCCACTCAACTCTTTTGCAAAGCAGTAACATCAATAGAATCATTGAGATGCTCTGGCTGGCATGCAAATAGACTTACATGACAGGACACATGAAAACATTATCTACCTTCTCCTATCATTTTCTTAGCTCGGTTAATTTGATTCGCATGGCCGAATGGAGATTGGATTACACTCCTGCATGCAACATGCCAGCAAACATTTAGATGTCACATTAGTTTGTGTTATTAACTACTAGTACATGTCACACACATAATTAACTAGTGTTTGTGTGATGGATTTGTTGACTAGGTTGGCGGTTGGAGCCAGGTGTACAAGGGTCTTACGCTGGTCTCCGTCAGAGGCGCGGGCCACGAGGTTCCTCTGCACCGACCGCGGCAAGCGCTCGTACTGTTTCAGTACTTCCTGCAGGGCAAGCCCATGCCAGGCCAGGCCACAAATGCGACGGTGGCTTAGCAACAAACAAAGGGATGGAAGTCAAATAGTAATTTCGATGTGGAAAAACAAGAGTGATCATCAATAAAGCAATAGATGCTTCTCAAGTACTTTTCCTGTATAGCTAGTATATATGCACATAATGCGGCGATTTATCGAGAATATGGACACAAAGCACAAAAGAACACAGAGGAAACACTTTAGGACAGACTTGATACGAACGACTGATATTCCGATAAGATTGATGTCTCTGCAATAAACGTTTCAGTAGCAACATCAAAACAGAATGACAGGAGCTGCACTCACCAGCAACTTACGATAATAGTGTAATCTTAAGAAGTTGCACGCTCGATCTATCATATGAGATCATGTAAGGAAGAAAACTGGACGGCCGCGCTGCTGGTAATGTCGACAACAGACAACTTGGCATCAGCAGCCGCCTTGGCAAAGCAATTGAAAGTGTCTGCATTCCGAATAACCGTGGCGATATAGGCCACAGGACCTCCGGCTGCAGTGGTCCCAGATACTTCGTCACCAATTTCTCCGTTGGTTGCCGCATTGACACTTTCACGTCGTCCATCATCACCTCTAAGTAGCATACAAAGTACTCGTACCAGGTGGGGCACGCAGGACGGGTTGTATATAATGTCTGCACCAAGACTGGCAAGAGACAGAGGGTAAATGATACGCAGAAGCATGAACAGCAGGAAAATGTGCTGTTATCCACTTCGGAAGTAGGGTACTCATTCTCTAACAGACGCAATAAGGTTCTTAGAGTAGTGCTTAAGTTTGAAATTAGTTTTAGAAACCAACGGCTTAACAAAATAATAATAATAATCAAAGGATAACAACACAAAAAGAATATACAATACTCACACTATGTCTCTCTGGTAGTCTCTTAAATCGCTTTCACACGCTTCTTCCCAGGAAAGATATTTGCACTCTACCTACATGCCAGGGTTATAGTAAGATTAAAGTTTAGGCAAAAAAGCATTCATCCAAAGCTGTGGTCTTGTGGGTAAGTACCACCAAGCGGGATAATGGTGCCACTCCTCTTGATTAACAGAAGACATTATGCATATAATCATGCATACATTATCTACCAAATGTATCTGAGGTAGCGCTATCTATATGCTACACCAACCGGAATGCTAAAATCATATTATATTTACAAACAGAAATGTACTGAGACCAATCTGATATTAACTTAAGAAATCGAACAAACCTTATTCTTGCTTTCTTTTACTAGTTGAAAATCCTCAATGTATAAGTTATTCATTTCCATGTTTGCCTTCATGTTTGTTAGTGTAGATGCATCACCATCAGTAAGAATAACCTGCATAATCACACACATTTTGTATTACATGTGTTGCTTTTCCTATCAGTGTTTCACCTTGGAAGAAGTTTATGAACTTTGTTGCATGGATAGTTCATGGCATAAATCACCCATAGCTTAGGTTATCAAATTGTTGTGAAATTTAAATTTGAAGGATTAATTATGTTAGTATATTTACTTCACCCTTTTCATCGGGAAAGACAAGAAATTTTTATGACGACCATGTTTTGCAGAAAAATAACCATTTACTTGAACGAAGACTGTCATTATAGGATCATACCTTGGAAGCACCAACATGGTTAAGACATACACCAACCAAACCAACACCAGAACCTAGCTGCTTATCATGGAAACATAAGAAAAACAATCACATATTAAATTTGTCAATAGCACTCATTCTTTAGTTTTTTTTTATGGCCGAACGTCTAAGTATGTCACTATTTCAGGCATATAAAAATATGCTAAATTTAACAACGAAAAGCCCCCACTGCAGCCTATCTAATTGCTCAAGCAAAAACTGAACAAAAACATGGAAGCAATAAAAGGATTGACTTGTTGAAGATGCAACTGACTAACACATGTTCAAATTTGTTTTTTTGGGTGGGTGGGGGGGGGGGTGCAAAAGGCAGTAACAACACGTACACAGCCACAAGCACACTTAATACAACAATACTTGGATGCAAGAAAACATACTTAAAAATGTGCAAATCGAGCTTTGATAGTACTCCCTCTGTTCCTAAATATTTGTCTTTTTAGAGATTTCAAATGGACTACCACATACGGATGTATATAGACATATTTTAGAGTGTAGATTCACTCATTTTGTTCCGTATGTAGTCGCTTGTTGAAATCTCTAGAAAGACAAATATTTGGAAAGGAGGGAGTAATTATCTACAAAGGGCAAGAGCTCACGGCCTTAACTTGCTAATCCTCTCCATAATATGCATATCAGTGAATAAATTTACATTGTTCCATAAATATGCTTGAGTTTAATTATTTTTTAATGTAAATCTTATTCAAAGTCAAAACTACAACAATTTTACCTCAAAGCAGCATTTTTTGGCGAAAAGGTGTGGGAATGAAAGAATGAACTCAGATAAGAATAAACTTGATGGCCAAAGACAGCACCTGGAAGAATAAAATGCCCACTGACATGAATAAATCATATAATATGAAAGTAGCGTAACAGTGAATACATGAATTTCAGTATTTAGAGCCATCGTACCCTGTATCCCCTTCGAGCATGTTAGTAGAACATAATAGTCGAGCAACCAAGCTTACTGGATTCGAGGATACGTTGTCATCTACATAAACAAATTTATTACTAAACTGTTATAATTAATTACCTGTGCAACTTTGGAATGTTAAAAATTAATAACTTACATGCAGGAGAAAGAAAAGATATCTCCTTATAGATCTTGGCCATACTAAGCTCTGAGTTATTCTGCGCACAAACCGCAAAATGGACTACTTCAGTATGTCATGTCAATACTCGATTATTGAGATGCACTACACAATGAGGTCCACATACCGCTCTTGACGACATACAACGGCCAAATTCCTCATAGAGTTCATCAATCACAATATCTGATGATGATTCCACCTCAGCTATAACCTTTTTAAGAATAGTTTTTACATATGTACAGTCTGGACCTCCCCCTACCTGTGTGAGTACACAATGCTTTAGACTAGCAACAGGAAGAAAAACTGACCAATAACAAAAAAAAAACTATTACAGCGCATCACTGTAGTGCAGCCTCAACTGAATTAAATTTCAATTCTACTTTTTTCATATAAATTTTTAATGTATATCATGGTTATTTTAGTGCATAAGTTTTGTGGTATGTAATAGTGAAAGGCGTTTTACATTAGTGCCAATACAGTTCTCCAAAATAAAAATTTGAACGTGTGGCGTGACAGAACCTCCACCAGCCTTTCTGCATAAACCAAATATAGAAGTAAATAAATATCACCGTGATTTTCTAAAAAAAATCAAAAAGGAAAAAAATTAAGTACTATGTCTCATTTGAACTTATTAGTACATTTACATCCATATGAATCGGTCGACGCATTTTCATATCTTTGTGTGAAATTTAACAGGTGCTGGAAACCGTGTTCTAGAAAGCTAGTATTTCGGTAGAACCCCGAAACCATACAACTACATGTTAGTGTTACAGAAGAAAAAGCATAAAAACAGTAGTAAGAAGAGATTAAAAAGAAATCGACAAAAGACATGCCAGAAAAGCTTTCTGACATGCATTCTCCTGAGAATCAACCCACACTGTTGCATGTGTTTGCCGTGTAATCTTACCTCTACTACTACTAGGCTACTGCACAGAGGCAGAGCATGGCGCATGCGCCAAAACGGCCGAATTAGGAGCAGCAAGCCCCTAAACCAGCAGCGGCAATCGCCAATCGAGGCTCTGATTACTAACGCCCTCTAACGCATAGGTGGGGCTGGAAGTTTGATAGTGCTAGTAGGATGTGCTACCTACAAGGGATTAGTGTGGGATGTACCTGGCGAGGGTGAGGACGCAGGCGGGGGGCTCCAGGGCGAGGAAGGCGAGCTCGAGGTGGAGCAGCAGCCGCTCGCCGGAGTCCCCTGCAGCAGCCGCTCGCCGGAGTCCCCTGCAGCAGCCGCCGCGGCAGCCATGGACGCCGCACTGCTGGGACGGATTTGCGGCGCTTTTGGGAGGCGGCTCGGGTGTGATGCAAGCGAGCCGCCAGCCGTGGGGGTGGGAAAAAGCCTGTCTGGTTCGCAGCAGCAGTAGCCGGCGGGTTGACCTTTTTGCCCTTTTCTAGGAAAAAGGGTTTTAGGTAGGAGTTTTTTTTAGGGAAGGTTTTAGGCAAGGTTTTTTTTAGTAGTACATAAAAACAAACCTAGCGTGCCGGCCCAATAGCCCGTGTGCCTGGCCCGTTGTGGGCCTGGCCCGACACTTTATAATCAGGCCGTGCTGGTATGTGGCGCGCCTAGGGCCGTGAGGTGGGCACGAGTGCAGGCACAACACGGCCCGTTTAGTTGTTACTTTATTTTATTTTATTTATACATCCTGATAGGCTGAATATAGGTCCACATCAGCTCTATAGGCTGAATTCTACGCGGACCAGCAGGCTAAACGGGTCGCCCGTGCCGACCTGTGTAAGAGGGGACCGTGTTCGCACCAGGAAGGACAACACGCGTGCCAACCCAGCATGACCCGTGTACTTAGCGTGCCTGGCCCCTATAACCCAGGCCGGGCCGGGCCGGGTCAAACCAGCCCATTTATAATGCAGACTGTAAAGGAGCGAGAGAGTATTAGTTTTTCAAAAAATTAAACATTTTCAAACTTTAATCAAATTTATAGTGAAATATATCGATATCCATAAATTAAATTGGTTAAACCTAATCATAAAACGTATTTTAATTTATTTATTTATTTTTGTGTTTTGCATGTTGGTATTTTTTCTAATAAAGCTAAAAAATGACTATTAAAAATTATGAACGGAGTGCTAAGTATCACATGTCCTAAAAACACACACTTGTAGAAAAATGAAATACATTCAAATCTTCGGGTGTCCCAAGTCTTCTTCGCATCTACTAGCGCCACACAATGTGCAAAGCTCGTTGCCAACTATGTCCCCCCGACGGAGCACACTTGTTTAAACCCAAAGGCTCATAGATGCATTGTCCGGGAAGTCGGGATGTAGACCAGAAAACGCTGCTGGCTGCATAGAAAGTCATCGCTCCGGATAAAAAAAGTTGAGAAGGGTCTGCAAATACTCCAAAGATTATGAGTGTTCATCGGATCCAAGAAGATCCACTAGAGACCAAAACCAACCAGTCCAACAAGATCTGTCGAAAACACAACTACACAAGTGATGAGCCATGCTCGTTGCCACAACTAAACTCCACGTCTTCATCCCAGTGCCATGAACAATACACACAAAGCACCCCCTCCCCAAACATGAAAGAATCCAGACAACGCGGACACTATATTCCCAGATCAAACACCAACAACAGTAAGATCCCTCGTATTCGAGAAGGATCGGGAGGAACCTTATTCTCCGTCGCCATCGCCATCGTTAGAACTAAAGCCATGGACAACTAAAGACCCTAATTAAGAAAACCTAGACTGCTAGATGGACGTGGGACAAGATCACGGAGTTCCCCTCCCTTCGCGCTGCTGGAGCAGCCGACGGAGGCGAAAGAACCCGGGTGATGTTGGTGGCCAGGTTGACATCTCTCCTTTCTCTTGCTCGCGGTGTCTAGGTTAGATGTTGTTGAGTATATATTTTGTACTGTATGTATATTGGAATTGTGGCCCACCTCCTAAACTTGTATAGTTAAGATAGAAGCCTTCCTTTGTATTATATATGCGTGTATCAGCACCCCAATCAATCATTGCATTGCAAATCATCTGTCTACATGATATCATCCTTTCCGGTCTAACACTAGGGTCAGCCGCCGCGCCTCCCTGCGCCGCCGCCGCTGCCGCCGCTGCACCCCATCCTTGCTTCTGCACCCTGCGTGCCCCGTGCCAGTTCTCCGCTCGTCACGCCGCGACCGCGTTGACCATTGGCTAGCTAGCTTTCCATCGCTAGCTAGTTTTCCATCGCACGCCGCCGCTCTTGCTTTTCCATCGCATCGCTGCCTCGCGTCCGCAGCAGCCGTCGCTAGCCAGCCGCAGCGCTCTCATAACCCGCGCGTCGCCCCATCACTCTTCCACCCGCGCTGCTGCCTTTTTCTGTCGCCGCGTGCATCTGCCGCTTTCCTCAGCCGCCGTGCCTTCTCACTGCAGCCGCTACCACCTCCTCACAAAACCGCCGCGCAGCGCTTCCTTGTGCGCCGGCGCCGCTCCCCCCCTCCCCCGCCGCCGTCGTGCAGCTCCTCCCCGTGCGCGCCGCCGCCGCCGCTCCCCACCGCCGCCACTGCCGTGCCGTGCCTCCCTGCATGCGCCGTCGCCGCCGCCGCTCCCCACCACTGCCGCCGCCGCGCAACGCCTTCCCGCTCGCGCGCCGCCGCC
>NC_057794.1:74475966-74485641 GCF_018294505.1 Triticum aestivum | reverse complement strand
GGTTGGTGGTGGTGGTGGTCGCCGGCGAGTACCACGTCGACGGCGAGCTTTGCTCCGGCGGACGGCGGCTCGGGTGGTCGAGGAACTCGTCGGAGAGAGCTGCAGAGATCAAATTGACGAGGGGGTTAGGCTCCTGGTAGCTAGAGAGGGTAACGGACGGGGTTTGGGCGCCGGAGGTGGCCTCACCGGAGCGAATCGAGGTGGCGGCCGAGGCGGATCGGGGCGGCCGGAGTTGAGGGGGAAGACCTCCTCGGGGTCCCCCTAGTGGCCTGGCGTGGCGTTGGTGAGGAGTGGGGATGAGGCGTGCACGAGGGTGAGCTCGGGGGCCCTTTTTATAGGCAGCCCGAGGCGTTTGCCGTGAACGGGGATCTCCGGCGAGCGATTACGGCGGAGCCGGGGATGTGCAGGGGGATTAGGGACTTGGGCTTCGTCGTTGAGGTCCACCGGTCCCATTTAGGCGCTAAACGGGCTGGGACTTGGTGCTGAGGGTGAGCTCGACGGAACGGGGGTGGCGCGGCACGTCGGCAGCAGGGAGCACGTTCCGTGCTTGCCGGGCCACGGCGACAGTCTCACGGGCGTGCACTGGCACGGCAGGGACACGCGGAGAGCCAAGGGGCTTTGGGCGGCGCCGGGTGGCGTGGCGAGAGGGCTCAGGCCCTTGTTGGCCGCCACGGGAGGTGCAGCCACCGCAGAAGCTCCCAACGCCGGCGAGGCTCGCTGCTACCGATGCCAGGAAGGCTCCGCGCACGCGTGTGAACCTCCGGACAGGAGGGAGAGGCTGCGAGGAACGTGCCAAGTGCACTGTCTACGCGTGAGAGGAACTGACGAACCCAAACGACACTGAAACTGAACTTTTCTGAATTTTGAACAGCAGCAGTGCATGCAAGGTGTTCGACAGAATGAAATTGGCATCTAGGGATTTTTCCTTGAGCTGAAACTTGGTGGAGTGGCTTCTCATTGCTCAAGTAGGCTGCCTGAATTTTGGTGGAATTTTTGGGGGAGTGTAGATATGAATTTCATCAAATTTGGCAAATCTGGTCCAAACTTGCAGAGACTAAATTTTGAAAATTTTGAAAAGAGGAGGAGTGGATCAAGATGGTTCTAGGTTGTGGGTACAAAGGACTACCCAGGAGAGTTGGTTTGAGGTCAAAACTCAAATGAAAAAGAGTACTTGCTTTGAAAATCCCTCAGGCTCCAAATAATTTTTCAGATTTGTTTTGAGAGGAAAAAATAATTAGAATAAAATCCAAAACTTGTTTGGATTAGTTGGGACAGAGGACTTAGGTTGATCACAAGGTGTAGGGGAGGTTTTGGAGGGGTTTTACCACATGGGAACAATGCAAAGTCAAGGGTGGTTCCAAGGTATGAAAATCCCCAAATTTTCATAGAGCTTCACTTTAAAAGAAAACAAATTAAACTCCCAAAAATAAATTTGAGAGAGAACCAATAGAGAAGAAGTTCCAAAAGATCAAACACTAAAGTTTGAAAAGATAAAGTCCTTGCCAAAGCAAAGAAAGTTTTTAAGTGGAAGGTTTTTCTGAAAAAGAAAAATTTTAAAATGGCCTCTCCTCAGAAACCACAAAGTTTTTGATAAAAACCAAATAAAAAAAATTGGAGTGTCACAACACCTACCCCCTTAGGAAAAATCTCGTCCCCGAGATTTCAGCTGATCCTTAGATAAGTGTGGATGCTCTGTCCGAAGAAAATCCTCGCTTTCCCAAGTTGCTTCACTGTCGGTGTGATTGCTCCACTGGACTTTGAAAAACTTGATGGTCTTCTGTCGGGTCCTCCTTTCAGATTCCTCTAATATTCTTACGGGACGTTCTCGATAAGTGAGGTCTGGCTGCACATCAATGTTTTCATGGGATACTTGTTTCTCTGGGTTGCTTACGTACTTCCTTAATTGAGAGACGTGGAACACGTCGTGAATGTCGGACAAGTCTTCGGGTAAGTCTAGTTGGTAGGCTACAGTGCCTCTTCGTGCCACTATGCAGAATGGTCCAATGAATCTTGGTGCTAACTTTCCTTTAATCTTAAACCATTGCAATCCTCTCATCGGGGACACTCTCAGGTATACGAACTCACCTGGTTCGAAGCTGACCCTACGATGTTTCTGATCATAATAACTCTTCTGTCGACTTTGAGCGGTCTTAAGTCGGTCTCTGATTAGCTTGACCTTTTCCTCGGCTTCTCTGAGCAGGTCTGGCCCGAAGATGCGGCTGTCCCCGGTCTCTGACCAATTTAACGGGGTACGACATCTTCGTCCGTACAAAGCCTCAAATGGTGCCATTTGTAGGCTGGCCTGGTAGCTATTGTTATACGCGAACTCGGCGTATGGCAGGCTTTCTTCCCAACTGGTTCCATATGTGAGGACACATGCTCTCAGCATGTCTTCTAAAACCTGGTTTACGTGTTCTGTTTGTCCATCAGTCTGTGGATGGTATGCGGTACTGAAGGCTAGTTGGGTTCCCAGAGCCTGTTGTAAATGCTCCCAAAATCTTGAGACGAACTGAGTGCCTCTGTCGGATATTATAGTCTTCGGGACACCGTGCAGACAAACTATGCGGGAAAGATAAATCCTGGCAAGCCTCTGAGTGGTGTAGGTTGTCTTCACTGGAATAAAGTGTGCCACTTTGGTTAACCTGTCAGTGATGACCCATATGGCATCATTCCCGTGTCGTGACCGAGGTAGTCCGACAATAAAATCCATCCCTATTTCATCCCATTTCCACTCAGGTATTTTGTTAGGTTGAAGTAGTCCGGCTGGTCTCTGATGTTCTGCTTTTATGCGTTGACATGAGTCGCAACATGCAATGAAGGCGGCTATGTCCCTCTTCATACCGTGCCACCAAAATCTTTCCTGAATATCCTTATACATTTTGGTTCCTCCAGGGTGGATCGAATATGGAGTGGTGTGTGCTTCAGCTAAAATTTGCTGTTTAAGGTCTTCTATGTTTGGCACGCATAGCCTTTCACCGTACCATAATATTCCTTCATTGTCTATGACGAATTCCGAGGCCTTGCCCATACTCAACTTTCTTTTAATTCCTTCAATGCTGGGGTGACCGGGCTGAGCTTCTTTAATTTTCTCCACAAGGTTGGGTTGTATTTCCAAGTTTGATATGGTGCCTTCTGCTACCATTATCAAGTTGAGCTTGGCAAATTCTTGATGGAATTCGGGCCTCAAGCTGTGCAGATAGTTTCCGTCGGAGCTGGGGTTCCGACTCAGGGCATCGGCCACTACATTTGCTTTCCCTGGATGGTAATGGATACCAACATCATAATCCTTTACCAATTCCAACTAGCGTCGTTGCCGTAAATTTAGTTCTGGCTGCGTAAAAATATATTTGAGACTTTTGTGATCCGTATATATTTCACATCGATTCCCAAGTAAGAAATGCCTCCATTCCTTGAGTGCATGAATAACTGCTGCCATTTCTAAGTCATGAGTGGGATAATTTTCCTCATGCTTGCGAAGTTGCCTTGAAGCGTAGGCGACAACCTTGCCTTCTTGCATCAACACGCATCTGAGACCCTTTCTGGACGCGTCACAATATACTTCAAAATTCTTGTGTATGTCGGGTACAATTAATACCGGTGCTGTTGTTAACTTCCGCTTTAGCTCTTGGAAACTTTTCTCGCAGGCTTCTGTCCACTCAAACTTCTTATCTTTCTTGAGCAACTGTGTCATAGGCTTGGCTATGGTGGAAAATCCTTCAATAAATCTACGGTAATATCCTGCCATTCCCAAGAAACTCCGTATGTCCGTTACGCTGGCTGGTGATTTCCAGTCAAGTACGGCCTTGACTTTCTCTGGGTCCACTGCGATACCGTCTTGAGTCAGCACGTGTCCTAGAAAACCTACTTGTCTTAGCCAAAATTCGCACTTGCTGAACTTGGCATACAATTGGTGTTTTCTTAGCTCTCCTAGCACAATCCTGAGATGTTCTGCGTGCTCTTCTGGTGTCTTGGAGAATACCAGAATATCGTCGATGAATACCACGACGAACTTGTCCATAAACTTCATAAATACTTTGTTCATGAGGTGAACAAAATATGTTGGGGCGTTAGTTAATCCAAATGGCATCACTGTGAACTCGTACAGTCCATATCTGGAGGTGAAGGCTGTTTTGGGGATATCTTCCGTTCGTACCTTCAATTGATGGTATCCCGACCTTAAGTCAATTTTTGAGAATACCTTGGCCTGAGCAAGTTGATCAAACAAATCGTTTATCCTTGGCATCGGGTATTTGTTTTTGACTGTGACCATGTTAAGTGCTCGATAGTCAATACACAATCTCAGCGTTCCATCCTTCTTTTTGGCAAATAAAATTGGTGATCCCCAAGGTGAGGAGCTGGCTCGAATGTATCCTTTTTCTAGTAATTCCTTTATTTTCTTCTTCAACTCGATCAACTCGGATGGTGCCATTCTGTATGGTTTCTTGTATATGGGGGTGGTTCCTGGTGCTAGCTCAATGCAGAATTCTATTTCTCGGTCTGGTGGCATGCCTGGCAGCTCTTCAGGGAATACATCTGGAAATTCACACACTACTGGAACCTTGTTTAGCTCAGAAACGTCCACCTTATTTAATCTCGGTTGCCGGGGTATTCTTCCTTCCTTGGCTGATACTCTTATTGTCTTCCCTTGGTGGTGTGTGAGAATCACGGTCCTGTTGAAACAGTTGATAAAACCTTTATTGGTGGTTAGCCAATCCATCCCTAGGATGACATCCAGTCCTTTATTTTCCAATACAATAAGATTTGCGTGAAATTCCAATCCTTCGAGCTCAATGACCACATTCTGACAGTAATTCTGAGCAACTTGCTGAATCCCAGGGGACTTGATGGTTATGGATTTCTCCAAAGGAAGTATCGGAAAATTATTTTGCAAAGCAAAACTTTTCGAAATGAAAGAGTGAGAGGCTCCAGAATCAAACAAAACCATTGCAGGTATTGTGTTGACAGGAAACGTACCGAGTACGATATCCGGAGCATTTTGTGCCTCCTCTTTGGTTACATGGTTCAGGTGACCCTTCCTGTGGTTATTGTTGGGATTGAAATTGTTTCGCTTGGGCGCTGAATTATTGCCGCCGTTGTTCGGCTTTGGGGTTGAACTCCTTGGCTTGGGGCACTGTTTGGCATAGTGCCCTTCTTCTCCACAAGCGTAACAAGTAACGCCGGGGCGATAGGTGAATTCCTTGTCTCTTGCATGAAAATTCTTGATTGGGCGTGAGACATTGGATGAGAATTTGTGTGTCCCACCCTTTTGAAAATCTGTCTTGCTTCGGTGATTGCGAGCGTGATTAGTCTGGTCCCTTTTTCGCTTGCGGATATCTTCCAGACTGCGTCTCTCATTTTCCAGAGTAATGGCCTTGTCCACCAGTGTTTTAAAATCAGGAAAAGTGTGCACCACCAGTTGGCATTTAAGCGCGGGCGCCAGACCGTCAAGGAATTTCTCCATCTTCTTGATTTCAGTCATACGCTCCTCATTGGCGTAGCGGGATAATAGGGTAAATTGACTGTTGTAATCTGGCACTGTCATGTTCCTTTGTTTGAGGTCATCGAATTCTCTCTTCTTGATTTTCATAATACTCTTAGGAATATGTGCACCACGGAAACCTTCCTTGAAATCATCCCAGGTTATGTCATTTTCGTTGGGATGCATGTGCAGAAAATTCTCCCACCACGATGCGGCTGCTCCTGTGAGATAATGTGGAGCATATAGTACTTTCTCGAGATCTGAACACTTTGCAATAATTAATTTCCTCTCCATATCTCGAAGCCAGTCCTCGGCTTCAAGAGGCTTGTCAGTGTGAGAAAATGTTTGAGGACGTGTCTTCTGTAGCTTAGATAACTTGGAATGCTGCTGATACTGTCCATGATGATTCCCCATGTTGATGACTTGGTTCATCATCTCACGATGTTGTTGCTGACTCTGCTCATAAAGGCGGCACATTTGTGAAAGTGCCGATTCACTGCCCTGTTGGCTTGACTATCCCTGAGTGAACTCGTTGTTGGGTTGTGTATCATAATTTTCCTCTGGTGGAGTTGGCATGGAGCGTGTCCAAGGACGAGACATTTTTCACTCTGGGGATATATTTTGTAAAACTCATAAGAAAAGCGGAAAGAGTCGCAAAACAAAACCATAAATGCATAAAGCCGGCAAATAGAAATAAATAACTCAGCTTACTTAAGAAAAACAAATCGACTTGCGCACGGAGAAGGACTGCTCATTACATATCTTACACGCGGGCGGTAATTATACAATACATCACTCAGGATATGCGTACATAATCCTGACATGTTATTTAGGCTAGTGCACTTCTCCAGATCCTACATGATGCGCAAACAGGCTACTTCTCACAACCTATGTACATATCTTACAAAGCGATACAATACACGGCAGCTAAGCGTACTCAGGCAGAGATGTTGACGACCTCCTTTGCCCTGTCGAGGGCGAGGCGTAGTGAGGTTGGGGACTCGACTTCCTCCTCGCTAATGGGCTCCATACGTGTAGTGTTGCGCAGAGTGGATGGAGCGGTTGCCAGGGGCGGAGCAACACGTACAGGAGCGGGCGCGAAGGGTGGTGCAGTGCGCGCTGAAGTGGGTGCAATGACTTGGTTGAATTCTTCGGTAGAAGGCAGGCGACGAGTAGGCGTATAAGATGCTGAGGACGAGACCAAAGTCAGTGGCCGAGCGATGGGTAGGAGCTCCCTCCTGTTGGCAGCACAGCCATGGACTGAGTCCATGCGGGTAGCTACGAAGTCGTCCACCAGGTTGTCGAAGGCTGCCTCCAGGGCCCGGAGATACTCAATGAGCATCTCAAAAGCCTCGTCTCGTTCTCCTCTGGGGCAGGAGTATGCGTAGTGACAGGTGTAAGGCACATGGCACGGAAGATAACGGTAACGACGAGTCTTCATCACGGGAAGGACATCCCTGAGACGAGCTATCGCCTCGCGGGCTGCCATCTGCATAGCATGCCTCTCCGTAGGCATGGCTCTTCCCACGAACCGGAAGCGGCGTAACTCACCACGCCCTCCCTTGAACTGTACTGCGGCCTGGTGCATGGTCAGACTGTCGTTGACTCGGTGCTGGCAGAGTGTGAAGACTGGGCGCACGGATGGCCCCATCGCGACCTGAACGATGAAAGAAAGAAGCTTGACAAACCCATCGGGCACGTTGGCGAAGGTCTGAGACTCGCAGCTGTTGTCGGCCATCTACAAAAGTAGGCAAAAATTCTGCAGGGTCAGATCATAAATTTATGCTGACTGACAGAAAATGACTACAATTGCAAAAATATAAATTTGCTCTATCATGCTAATAACTAATTAGCGATCGCACCTAGTGGCTTCCTACAGTCAGCCTGGCTCTGGTACCAAGCTTGTCAAGACCGGTTTTCCAATAAAATATTTATTGAGAAACCAATCTTTTGAGTCCAGTATGAGAGAAATCCTCCTCACTGGTAGACAATTTCTTGATACAATAAGCCAGTAGCATAAAATATTTTACAGGGTCGAACTGCGGTTGCTCAACCAAATTATTACAAGCACGCCAATAATTATACATAATGGCGGACATGACACAGTGGTGTGGAGACATACTACTGACTCGAGAATAGGGCGGTGGTGGAAAAACACAACGGGGAGAGAAATACAAGACTCTAAGTCTATCATCTCATCGAGCGTCGAGGTGAGGCTCGATGAATTTATTTGGTAGCGGAAGCAGATATAAAACAGTGACCAAATCCAGGGTCGCACGAGACTGACTGGGACTCCTCTAAGTGTCGGACTCGCTATCAAACTCTTCAACCATGAGATCGCCTTCGTCGGCATCTGGCCAAATCAACAAGCTAGTGAGTACTTTGAAAGTACTCGCAAGACAGTTCGGACGTAAGATATAACAAATGCATGCATGGATGCGTCACGAATAAATTCATCAATGTACATTAAAAAAATTGCATAACAAGGTAAGTAAAAGGGAAACGGCGGTAGTCCGCCAGAAACCCCAACAAAGCATAAATAAATATCGATCGGGTGTCTGAAGCGACGCCTCGAAAGGTGAACAAATAAATTTAGGGAAAAGATGCCACAGTCGAGCGTCGTAGCGACACCACATAAAGGGCTTTAAAAGAAATGCCACAGTCGGACGTCGGGGCGACATCACAGAAAGGGCTTTAAAAGAAATGCCACAGTCGGACGTCGGGGCGACATCACAAAAAGGGCTTTAAAAGAAATGCCACAGTCGGACATCGGGGCGACATCACAGAAAGGGCTTTAAAAGAAATGCCACAGTCGGACGTCGGGGCGACATCACAGAAAAGGGCTTTAAAAGAAATGCCACAGCCGGACGTCGGGGCGACATCACAGAAAGGGCTTTAAAAGAAATGCCACAGTCGGACGTCGGGGCGACATCACAGAAAGGGCTTTGATTCACAAGTAAATAATACTCATAATAAACATTTAATTCATGAGAATAAATGGGTTAGTCCACCCACAGGAATAATCATTTAACCGGAATTAGCACTCATGCGAATCACCGAAGTCTCTGTCATCAAAACTGTCATTGTTAGGACAAGATAATACGAATTTGGACATGGAATAGATGATTTGGAGGGATATATGACTCTGCAGAGTTTGTACAAAATTATTCCCACAGCCAACGGATTTCCGTAGTCACGAAGGACTAGTTCCGTTTACGGTATTTCGGAAGAAAACACAGCTAACCAGTACACACCCATCCTACCTCTCGATGCTAGGAATCACCCTAGACATCGTCCAAGAAAAACTTTTGAGACGGGGAGATCACAATCTCGAATAGCATGGGATCAAATTTATATACGCGCGCTCTAAGGGGTGCCCCCCTCTCGGTCCCAACCGGAAACACCCATGCCCCCTGACCAGATGACTGGCTTTAATCCAGGGCCATGGAACCATCATCACGGCCTCTCCTTTTTGTGTGTACCAGAAAAGCGGTTTGCAACTTACTAAACCATATTCCTTGCAGAAAACATGTGGTAGTACAGGGAAGGAAAAGAGAGGAACTGGACCGGTACGGTTTGACACTGAAGTCACATAGTCCGGCATAAGACTGGCATGCTACAACACTGCCATCTCACCCATCCTCATGCCATCACATGGCCATTCATACTCACATCCATCCACTTATGGATCATCGAACTCACTTACCTCATTATCGCATAAAACAACGTTCACCGATATGCTTCTCAACATGCCATGAAACTAACTAAATGCAAAACATGCCAAGACACTCATCATATCAAAAGTTCAAACATGCTTGCCTGGTTCAGAGTAGTCGGAGCCTAGCTCGGTGAAGTTCGCGGCTCCGTCACCTCCTTCGGTATCTACGGTATAAAGAAAATATATGTGCTATCGTAAATACCAAGGAGTGCACAGCAAGTATACCAAATATTTTTCAAATAAATATGATAAAAAACTAGACAAAATTTTAAAGAGAATAGAAAAAGAATCAATCAAAAATACTTTTCTGCTTAAAAGTTATAAGGGTTTTTGTCCAGGGACTAATCTGTAATGAAACAGAAGATTTCCAGGGGCTAGCTTATAAAAACAGAAAACGCTTCGGCAGAAACTACGCCAGCCCAAAGGGAAAACGTACTTTGCCCGAAGGCGCTTCCAGAAAACATTTCAACAGAGAGAG
>NC_057794.1:74455545-74475836 GCF_018294505.1 Triticum aestivum | reverse complement strand
GGCGATCCACGGCGAGGCAGGGGGATCGGAGGGTACCTCCGTGCTCAGGGCGCCATTCCGCGTTGGTTGGTGGTGGTGGTGGTCGCCGGCGAGTACCACGTCGACGATGAGCTTTGCTCCGGCGGACGGCGGCTCGGGTGGACGAGGAACTCGTTGGAGAGAGTTGCAGAGATCAAATTGACGAGGGGGTTAGGCTCCTGGTAGCTAGAGAGGGTAACAGACGGGGTTTGGGCGCCAGAGGTGGCCTCACCAGAGCGAATCGAGGTGGCGGCCGAGGCGGATCGGGGCGGCCGGAGTTGAGGGGGAAGACCTCCTCGGGGTCCCCCTAGTGGCCTGGCGTGGCGTTGGTGAGGAGTGGGGATGAGGCGTGCACGAGGGTGAGCTCGGGGGCCCTTTTTATAGGCAGCCCGAGGCGGTTGCCGTGAACAGGGATCTCCGGCGAGCGATTACGGCGGAGCCGGGGATGTGCAGGGGGATTAGGGACTTGGGCTTCGTCGTTGAGGTCCACCGGTCCCATTTAGGCGCTAAACGGGCTGGGACTTGGTGCTGAGGGTGAGCTCGACGGAACGGGGGTGGCGCGGCACGTCGGCGGCAGGTAGCACGTTTCGTGCTTGCCGGGCCACATCGATGGTGCCACGGGCGTGCGCTGGCACGGCAGGGACACGGGGAGAGCCAAGGGGCTTTGGGCGGCGCCGGGTGGCGTGGCGAGAGGGCTCGGGCCCTTGTTGGCCGCCACGGGAGGTGCAGCCACCGCAGAAGCTCCCAACGCCGGCGAGGCTCGCTGCTACCGACGCCAGGAAGGCTCCGCGCACGCGTGTGAAGCTCCGGACAGGAGGGAGAGTCTGCGAGGAACGTGCCAAGTGCACTGTCTACGCGTGAGAGGAACTGACGAACGCAAACGACACTGAAACTGAACTTTTCTGAATTTTGAACAGCAGCAGTGCATGCAAGGTGTTCGGCAGAATGAAATTGGCATCTAGGGATTTTTCCTTGAGCTGAAACTTGGTGGAGTGGCTTCTCATTGCTCAAGTAGGCTGCCTGAATTTTGGTGGAATTTTTGGGGGAGTGTAGATATGAATTTCATCAAATTTGGCAAATCTGGTCCAAACTTGCAGAGACTAAATTTTGAAAATTTTGAAAAGAGGAGGAGTGGATCAAGATGGTTCTGGGTTGTGGGTACAAAGGACTACCCAGGAGAGTTGGTTTGAGGTCAAAACTCAAATGAAAAAGAGTACTTGCTTTGAAAATCCCTCAGGCTCCAAATAATTTTTCAGATTTGTTTTGAGAGGAAAAAATAATTAGAATAAAATCCAAAACTTGTTTGGATTAGTTGGGACAGAGGACTTAGGTTGATCACAAGGTGTAGGGGAGGTTTTGGAGGGGTTTTACCACATGGGAACAATGCAAAGTCAAGGGTGGTTCCAAGGTATGAAAATCCCCAAATTTTCATAGAGCTTCACTTTAAAAGAAAACAAATTAAACTCCCAAAAATAAATTTGAGAGAGAACCAATAGAGAAGAAGTTCCAAAAGATCAAACACTAAAGTTTGAAAAGACAAAGTCCTTGCCAAAGCAAAGAAAGTTTTTAAGTGGAAGGTTTTTCTGAAAAAGAAAATTTTTAAAATGGCCTCTCCTCAAAAACCACAAAGTTTTCGATAAAAACCAAATAAAAAAAATTGGAGTGTCACAGACGGTGTCCTGGACTAGGGGGTACTCACCACGTCGTCTCCCGATCTATTAGATTGGGCCGAGGCTCCCCATGACCGTATACTCATGGTCCAGTTCGGACAGCCGCCGCATACAAGGAAGATTCCACAAAGACTTGGCGATCAAGACAAGGACTTCTCCCCACCGGCGTATTCGGCTAGGACTCTTGTTAACCTAGGCCTCTGGTGCATTATATAAACCAGGGCCAGGCTAGTCGATACAAGATATACAACATACAATCATACCATAGGCTAGCTTCTAGGGTTTAGCCTCTCCGATCTCGTGGTAGATCTACTCTTGTACTACCGATATCATTAATATTAATCAAGCACGACGTAGGGTTTTATCTTCATCAAGAGGGCCCGAACCTAGGTAAACATCATGTTCCTTGCCTCCTGTTACCATCCGGCCTAGACGCACAGTTCGGGACCCCCTACCCGAGATCCGCCGGTTTTGACACCGACATTGGTGCTTTCATTGAAAGTTCCGCTGTGTGATCGACAAAAGGATCGATGGCTCGCCTGCAGATCAACTGCGACTTCAGCATCTTCGTCACCAGCTCGACTGGTCACCTTGGTTCGACCAAGAATTGTGCCCCGTGTTCGGATCACCATGTTCGGACGAGGGCCTTCATCAAACATCAACTCCGATCTCTATCAAGATCACGGAGGAATCATCCATGGAGCTCGGAGGCTCAACGTCAACATTGCCCTAAAGCGACCGTGTTGTTTTTCTGGACAGCGAACTCGTATCTGCTGCCACCACCTCCTCGAGTGTTGCTTTGACGATCGCTTTGTGCGGAATTGAGTCTTCATAGACCATGCAAAATTTCATCGAGTTCCGATGGAGGAATCTCCGGCAATCTATAATATACCAGAGCCGTGTCAAATCTGGACGGGAATTTGGATGAGTTTAGGGCGTGGTGTCCAGCTTCTAGCTTGGACGTCCTTTGGAAGATCCAACCGTTGATCGGCTGCGGAATTCCTATATCTACCACCTCTCAAAATTTCAGCTCGATCCGACCGTCCAAACTCTGGGAACCTTCCGATTAGTGCATCACTTTTCGGATCTGTTTTCTGCGCGAAAACGAATCTGACCCGAGTTCATCTTTTTTATGAACAGGATTTTGGACATCCCTTTTGAAGGAAGTTTTGTATGGGGTATTGTGTTTTGTTGCTGAACACATCCCATTAACTTTAAGATCTTTTGAACATGATCTTCAACATCATGCTGGTGTCAAATCAGTCCGGCAATATTACTCCACGGCTGCCGACCTGTGCGAGACACGGCGTCACTTTGTTGAGCCAAGCTCAACTTCTTCGGATCATCATCTCGGCAAGCCGAACAAGAGTCCGGCATCGTGAAGGATAAATCATCACCAACATCGCCGCCCCACGGATTACACGGAGCGGGCATACCGACATCGCCGCGCGGTCGCTTCATCAAGCCGGCATCGACCACGTCACAACCTACATCGACAGGGCCACACTATTGCTTCTTCAAGTAGGTGTCCATCACGCCGACCTACTTCGACTCATCGGCTGACATCGAGGCTTCGACGTCTCGGCTGGACCAGGGGCTTCGCCTTCTCTTCATCAACCTACTTCGGACACTTCGGCGTCACTAGCCGACCAGCTCCGTCACGTTAGCTGGACCGAGGGTTTTGCCTCGGCGAGCCAACCTTTACCAGCATTGCCATGTTGTCGTTTTATTGCCCATCAGGTAATGGGTGTGAGGAGCGAGTCCCAATTTTGGGAATCGCGTTCCTTCGGATTGCTACAACAAGTAAACCAGGTGCTATTAATCCCAGTATTTTTTGCTTGTTTGGGTTTATTTTTCCCAAAGAATTATTACTCTGGTTTGTCCATCATCTGTACATAGGTCTATCAAATGATGGCCACATTAACGACGGTCGCCTGGTGGTTCGGTCAGTTTCCGTACATAGTCCGGCGAATGCCGCATCCGGAACTCGGACAGACCTGTGAATTTAGGCTTTGCCACGCCTTTACCGCATCACGCCGACGCCCTGCATCGACATTGACTTCGACGCCAGGCCATATTTATTTTATTACTCACTTTGCATAAATTATTTATTATGCAATGATTTTTTTAATTATTATTATTACTATTATCTCCGGTTTGCACTACTTTTTGTGCACAGGAAAATGATCCAGGGACTTCGGCATCACTCTGCCGGTATGCATTGACCGTGCTATGTCACCACTTCGGCGTGTCGAGCTCTCCGCTCCGCCACCTCGGGACCAGCTTGGGGGATGGAACCTTGCCCCGCATCAAGCTCGGACCGCGTCATCAATACCGAACACATTAACCAGCTAAGTCGCTTTCATGCTCAAAGCTTTAATTTCTAACTTGTGTTCGGTTCGACCAAGCATTATACTTTTTCAGAAAAAAGTTGCTTGTAAAAAATTTCCTTGTCCAAACTTTGTTTGTGAAGCATAAATTCAAATACCCAATTCATTTGGGGGCTTCCTTCATGAAGTTTTGCCTCTTGCATATGATTATACTTGTACGGCTTCGTTCCTTGTTTGTGTATTACGCCACAATATGCACCATATTGACTTAAGCAATTTGCAAGCTGGGTTGCCTCGCTCCTGTGTTTACCCCTACATTCCCGATTGTTCGGCTAGGGAGTAAAGGGAGCACCTCTGTGATTGTCACGATCGGGTCGCCCGAGCCGGACCTCAGACTGGGTGAAGCCGAAAGCTAGCGCTCTTATAGTTTTCAATGATGGTCAGCACACAACGGAACTCATGAGTACAAAAAATCTATTGCACAAGTCTCATAATAACAATGAGCACCGAAGAAAGGTATCGATGGGGGTACTATTTTCTTCAAAGATGCTTCTTACACTTCACGGTAATATAGCATAAGTTCCCTGAGCGCGCTTTGTCTGTTACAGCCTTATGGCCTGATTGCCTGGTTATTGGAAACACCGGCGATATTCTCAACCGATGGAGTACATAACACTTTTCGGTCCTTGACCGAAGAGGTCGGTTAAGACGCGTTTAAAGTTCGGTTGAACATAGATATGATATAAGTGCTTTGGTACATGCAATCATTCTTCTACCCAAGTCACTTGGGGGCTCTTGAGTTTATTTGAGCCGTTTTATAATAAGTGTTCTTCTTCTTAGTCGTTGCAAAGTTTTATTATTATTATTATTATTTATCACTCCTTTTTTCAACACGAGTGTGCGGTCACTAGCCGGGGAGCCTAATTTCTCTCTCAAAACCGCTAGAGTTTAGTTTGCTAAACTGGCCTGATGAGAAGTACTCCACCCTCGGGATAGGAGGTTGAAGTTCTAGGCTGACCCGCTCGAAGTCTTGAGATAGGATGTATCATGTTAAAGCACGACAGAAGCACTTCTTTTTTCTAAGACCAACTTTCGGATTGGCACCGAACACTTGATATTGTTCGGACGTCATGTTTTTTACTGACGTTTCTTGGTTTTCCAAGATTTTTGGCACTTTTAAACTATTTGTGCTTTTCCAGCATTAGTCTCGCAGTGCAACGCCGGACACCTTTAGGGATTCGGCAAAAACATTCTCAGATATTGCTATATATGCATCGGTTTCGAATTGTGTCTTCGGTCAATAGTTGGGTTGCCCGGCTCCTGCACTTGCTTCCTACGTTCCGTTTTGTTCGGCTAGGCGTGCAAAGGGAGAACCACTGCGATTGTGCTTCCAGCTCACATGGTTAAGCACCTCAGTGGAGAAAGCCGAAAACTGACTTTCACAATAAGCGTAAACTGGTCAGCGATCCGACGACTATGTTAAATGATGGGTCGTTCATAACATTGGCCGAAGTGTTTACGGCTTGACCTCGACTGTCGCCAAACACTATCGGGGGCTATTAACTGGCCTCCCAAAATAAATCCTCAATATTTTGCTCTTACATTAGAGCTGAGGTTTAATGATCATGCTTAGCATGACAACCCAAAGAAAGGAACCGATAGCGGGACTATTTTCTTTGGAAGACATTTCTTCTGTTAAACAGTAATATTACTCTCCGTGTACCTTTGTTTATAAAACCGTATGGCCAGATTGCCTTGTTTGTTGTAAATCTTTGCCCTCATAAAGGCTTTATAAAGTAGGACAAACAGTCCTCGACTACTGGCCGAGGAGGTGGAAGCCGATCATCGGTCAACAAAGTTTTGTACAATGCGGATCCGAGCATTAATGACGTAAAGTACATGGATACATAGAGTCATTACACATAATTTGTGATTTTACTATGGATATTGATCCTAAATTCGGCCACCCGTGCCAGCATTAAGGCTCGGGGGCTACTGGGCTTCGGGCTTATTATTTACAAATATTAAAGGGGCACATTGATCCCCTGATCTGGTGTTACCACCCGACCAGTGTCTCGGGGGCTACTGCATTGCTTGTCCAAATGCATAAATTTTTATGTGCAATATAGTTTCGGAGGAGATTTTTATCCTTAGGTTGGTCTGCCGCACCCAACCTGAGTCTCGAGGACTGAGCATGCCGCTTTTAGTGTCCCGAAGTATTCTGCCGAGCTTGGACTTGATCCTCAGGCCGATTTTGCAAATCAACCCGAGTCTCAGCGGCTACTGGGATCAGCGGTCTTATGTCATCCTTCAGGTGCATCTCGGGTTTTAGACCGATACACACCTTGAGGGCTACTGGCTATATATCTCGGCAGAGAATAAATTGCACCAATAAAAAATATTCACAAAAATCGGCCCACATTCGGGGTGGTGCACCACCTCGGAAGCAGCCCGGCATAAAGCTCGGGCGCTAGTGGCTGGCTCCATAGAGGGCATTTCCGGCATTAAGCTTGGCTAAACTCCTTCAAACTTCTTTGAACCAAGGTGATTTACGACACCTCGGATATAGTCCGGCGTTGGAGCTCGATATATAGTCCGGCGTTGGAGCTCGGATACATTCCGGTGTTAGAGCTGGGAAGCGGTCCGGTGTTGGAGCTCGGTTGCAAAAGATACCTCGAATACATTCCGGCATTGGAGCTCGGACGCAAGAGGACGCTGCCACTCGAGAACAACTTCAAACCCGAGGTGTGGCATAAAAATAACAAGGCATTGGTAAAGGCCAGAAACTTAAAGGGGCTCCTCGGATACCCGACGTGTAAACTCATCGAATACATTTCGGCGATCCTCAAGATCGAAGATAAAGAAGATTTGTTGAACCAGTTTTCAAGACCGACGACCGAAGATGAAGAACAGTTCGGAAGAATCGAGGAGCGTCCCTAACTTGAAGACCGGTTCAGGGGGCTACTGACGGTGTCCTGGATTAGGGGGTACTCACCACGTCGTCTCCCGATCTATTAGATTGGGCCGAGGCCCCCCATGGCCGTATACTCATGGGCCAGTTTGGACAGCTGCCGCATACAAGGAAGATTCCACAAATACTTGGAGATCAAGACAAGGACTACTCCCCACCGGCGTATTCGGCTAGGACTCTTGTTAACCTAGGCCTCTTGTGCATTATATAAACCAGGGCCAGGCTAGTCGATACAAGATATACAACATACAATCATACCGTAGGCTAGCTTCTAGGGTTTAGCCTCTCCGATCTCGTGGTAGATCTACTCTTGTACTACCCATATATCATCAACATTAATCAAGCAGGATGTAGGGTTTTACCTCCATCAAGAGGGCCCGAACCTGGGTAAAACATCGTCTTCCTTGCCTCCTGTTACCATCCGGCCTGGACGCACAGTTCGGGACCCCCTATCCGAGATCCGCCGGTTTTGACACTGACAATGACCTCTTGAGCCATCGAAAACAATCTTCATGTCAGCTCGGAACTGGCCGAGCAGTTAGATCCAATGGAGCTCTCCTCCATAAACGAGCTCTTGGATCGCATCGCCGCCCTGGGAGTCGCTACGGATTATGACCAGATTGGGCCTAAACCCGATCTGAGAGAGATTAACTCTCCCCAAGTCACCCATCACGTTCCCGTGGTAGAGGGACAGTGCGGCGACCCTTCATCTATCTTAAGGACTAGCTACATCTGGATTCCCGATCACTCCAAGCCGGATACCCGCGGAGGGGAGGATATCACTCAAGACCTGAACTTAGAGTCAGGCGACGGGCTGGATTCATTAGACAGCATCCAGGAATCCAAATTATCGAGTTCGGAAATTCCTCGGCCTTTGAGCCTCAGATGGGGTGAGGCTTCGGATTTAATTCTGCCCACCCACCCGAACGTAAGCGATATATCCCAAATTAGGCATGAGCCCGATGAAACAGTACATCATTACTGGGCCAGATTCCTCCTGGTTAAGAACAAGATAAAGGACTACCGCGAGGAAGACGCAATCTCAATCTTTTGCAATAATTGCACGGACAAGGGAATCCTCAACGCCATAAGTCGTCGTGATATTACACGCTTCGCTGACTTGGCGTCTATCGTACGAAAGTACTGTGCGATGGAAAGCGCCCGGAAAACCGAAATAAAATTTTGGGACGATCCGGCCCTGAATACAAACCCAGTCCAAAATAAAAGGGTGCATCATCGCCAGACACCCGGGTCAAACACCAAAAAGCAAAAACCCTCTACAGGGCATGGAACTGTACTGGAAGGTTGGTTTAATGGACCCTATAAAATTCACAGTACAGAGGACGCCACACCAACTCACAGCCTTAGAGCATGTTGGATACTCCGGCAGGTGGCCAAAATTAGCGAAAACCCCTAATTCCGGAGGCCACAGAAAGCCACCCCAGAGACAGCAATACGGTATTAACACTCTTCGAGACTTTTGATCAAATAATATGCGAAAAAGGACACTCCACAGCCTTGCCTAAGTCTACCAAGTAGCAACAAGAAACCGATGGAGTGACACGGCTATTACCTTTAACGCTAGTGATGAAAGTAAATTCCGAACAGCCCGAGCACCAACCACATTGGTCCTCAGTCCAATAGTGGACGGCTTTCGTCTTACCAAGGTACTCATGGACGGCGGCAGCGGATTGAACCTCATTTATGAGGAAACCCTTCAAAAAATGGAAATAGACTGGAACCGCATTGAGTGAAGCAGCACAACCTTTAGAGGAATAATCCCCAGTCGGGAAGCGTGCTGTACAGGAAAAATCACACTAGATGTGGTGTTCGGCAGGCCGGATAATTACAGGTCCAAAGAGATCATGTTCCATGTGGCTCCGTTCAGCAGCGGTTATCACGCTCTACTAGGGCGGGAAGCATTTACAATCTTCCAAACAATACCCCATTACGGGTACATGAAGCTCAAGATGCCCGGGCCTAACGGGATCATCACTCTCGCTAGTGATCTGGACATAGCACTCCGCCCCGAAAACAAGACAGCCGCACTGGCCCTCGAGGCACTATCCGAAGCCCTAGAGGCTGAGGAACTGACTGCGCTGCACTCTATGGTGAATAGGGACGATGTGGTACTCGAAAAAAGATCCAAGTCCACCTCCTTTAAACCGGCGGACAAAATAGTCAAATTCCAAGTCCATCCAACGGACCCCAATAAAACAGCTTCCATTGAGGCACAGTTAAACCTGATGTAGACGCCACACTGCGAGAGTTCCTACGAGAGAACTGGGACATTTTCGCCTGGCACCCTTCAGACATGCCAGGAATCCCACACAGGCTGGCCGAGCACAGCTTAAATATCCAAACAGGATTCAAACCTGTCAAATAGGCTCTTCGGCGTTTTTCCGAACCTAAGAGACAGGCCATGGGAGAGGAGCTAGCAAAGCTATTGGAGGCCGGATTCATCAGAGATATAAAACATCCGGACTGGCTAGCAAACCTGGTGATGGTACCAAAGAAGGACAAATCCTGGCGCCTGTGTGTTGATTTTAAAGACCTTAACAAGGCTTGCCCAAAGGATCCCTTCCCCCTCCCCCGCATCGATCAAATTATCGATGCTACCGCAGGACACGATTCGTTGTGTTTCCTCGACACATATTCCGGCTACCATCAAATCAAGATGGCAGAACCAGACCAAGCCGCAACGGCATTTATTACACCATACGACCCATTCTGCTTCAACACGATGCCCTTCGGGCTCAAAAACGCTGGCTCAACATATCAGCGCATGATTAAGACATGTCTGGCAAACCAGACCGGCAAATCAATGGAGGCATATGTAGATGATGTGGTCGTCAAAACAAGACATGTCGAATCTCTAGTAGACGACTTGAGGCTCACATTTGATAACCTCCGAACATACGACATCAAGCTCAACCGGAAAAATGCGTTTTCGGCGTTCCAGGCGGAAAGCTCTTGGGCTTCATTATATCCGGTAGAGGAATTGAAGCAAATCCAGCCAAGATCCAAGCTCTATTGCAACTGGATATCCCAAAGGACCTCAAACAAATACAAAAGTTAACCGAATGCGTGGCGGCTCTAAGCCGCTTTATCTCCCGCTCGGGAGAAAAGGCCCTACCCCTTTACCGCCTTCTTCGGCGCACCGAACACTTCGAATGGACGGATGCAGCCACGGCCGGACTCGATGAAATAAAAGCCATACTGGCAACAAACCCAGTCCTGGCCGCGCCAAACATTGGCGAACCAATGCTATTATACATTGCAGCAACACATCAGGTTGTAAGCGCAGTGCTCATCATCGAACGAGAAGCGGACGGACACAAATTCCCCCTTCAAAAGCCGGTCTATTATGTGTCCACTGTCCTCACTCCCTGCAAATCACGGTACCCGCATTATCAAAAGATTGCGTATGCGGTATTCATGGCATCCCGGAAGCTACGACACTACTTTCAAGAGTGTTCAATAACAGTAGCCTCGGAAGTACCACTTAACGATATTATAAACAACCGTGACGCAACGGGCCGGATTGCAAAATGGGCCATTGAGCTCCTCCCGTTCGACATAAGTTATAAGCCACGGCGAGCCATTAGTCGCAAGTCTTGGCCGACTTCGTCGCAGAATGGAAGGAGGCCGAACTCCCTAAAGAGTATGGCACATATTCAAATTGGATCATGCATTTCGACGGCTCCAAGATGTTGGCCGGACTGGGGGATGGCATCGTTTTGACGTCCCCCATAGGAGACACAGTTCAATATGTACTCCAGGTTATGTACACAGACTCCAACAATGCAGCCGAAGATGAGGCCCTTTTACATGGTCTCCGGATGGCAGTATCCATGGGCATTCAACGCCTAGAGGTGTGGCGGGACTCGAACCTCACAATATCCCAAATAAATAGAGACTTCGATGCCAAGGATCCAAAAATGGCAGCTCACCGCAACGCCGTCCTAAAAATGTCAGCTCGGTTCGAAGGGCTTGAATTCCACCATGTAGCCCTGGAAAATAATCAGGCGGCAGATGTCCTGGAACGCATCGGCGCAAAACGCGATGTAGTCCCCCCCCCCAACATCTTCTTGGAAAGGCTGTTCAAGCCATCCGTAGTATGGGAAAGCGAGCCAAACAATCACAGCCCGGACCCAACCGCACTGCCCGACACTGAACATTCCGACACAATCGGAGGCTCTGCCAATGAAATAACACCTTCAGCCCACGTAATAATGGTCGTTATCGCCCCGTGGACGGAACCATTCCTCGCCTACCTTACTAGGCAAGAACTCCCCGAGGACCAAAATGAGGCACGCTGCATAGTGCGGCGATCCAAAGCTTACAAAGTCCACGAGGGAGAGCTTTATAAGAAAAGCACTACCGGAGTCCTTCAAAGGTGCATCTCCGAGGAGGAAGGGCGGCACCTCCTGGCTGAAAATCATGCCAGACTCAGCGGTCATCACGCGGCAGCTCGGTCCCTTGTAAGCAAGGCCTTCCGTACAGTCTTTTATTGGCCGACGGCCCGGGCAGACGCCCAGGACATAGTCCAACGATGCACCGGTTGCCAGCTCTTTGCAAACCAAAGCCATATGCCACCCACCGCCCTCCAAACTATCCCCATCACTTGGCCCTTCGCGGTCTGGGGGCTTGACATGGTTGGACCCCTTAAAGGCGGCACCCACAAGCAAAAATACTTACTGGTCATGGTGGATAAGTTCACCAAATGGATAGAAGCCAAGCCTGTTAAGACGGCCAAATCCGGACCGGTGATAGACTTTATATCTGGGGTTGTACACTGTTACGTCGTCCCCCACAACATCATCGCAGATAACGGCACGAACTTTATGGCCGACAAGGTAAAACTCCGGTGCAAAAACATGGGCATCAAGCTCGATTATGCTTCCGTCTATCACCCACAAACTAACGGCTAGGTCAAACATGCAAATGGTCTTATCATGAGCGGCATCAAACCCAGATTAGTGTGGTCCCTCAAGGAATCTAACACGCACTAGGTAGAGGAGCTCGACTCCGTACTCTGGGGGCTGTGGACCACGCCGAATCGCACCACCGGATACACACCATTCTTTATGGTGTACGGCGTAGAGGCAGTTTTGCCTTGCGACATAATTCATGACTGACCTCAAGCGCGCATGTACGAAGAAAGCCGAGCTCGATCGGCAGGACAGCTTGGACGCATTGGAGGAGGAGCGTGACGTGGCAAAAGCCTGTTCCACATTCTATCAACAGTAGGCTCGAAGATACCAAAGCAGAGAAGTACGGGCCAAAAATTACAACGTTGGCGAATTAGTTCTACGACTACCAGACAAGAAAAAGGACAAACTCAAGCCCAAGTGGGAAGGTCCCTTCATAATTGACCAAGTTCTGACTGGTGGAGCGTACCGCCTGCGAGATGCATCGGATAACCGACTCGAGTCGAACCCATGGAACACAGCCCGTCTCCAAAGATTGTATGCCTAGCACCGGACTCTGTGTTCATCTCCTTCCTCTGTCCATTTTTTATATACTTTCTGTCTTACATTCCTCTTCTCTCTCTCTCTCTCTTATAGCCTTTAAAGGCTCATAAAGTGACGCTCTATCCGCGCTCATTAAACCTGGGGGCTTCTTTAAACAGAAGCTTATTTATACGGGCTTCATGCCCAACACCTATGTCACACTTCCGCATGTACCTTTTATTCACCATTATATGCATCAATATGACTTAAGTTTTGGCCAAGCTGGGTTGCCTGGCTCCTGCGCTTACCCCTACATTCCCGATTGTTTGGCTAGGTGGTAAAGGGAGCACCTCTGCGATTGTTATTCCCGGGTCAGCCAGACGTGTACCTCAGACTGGTGAAGCCGAAAGCTAGCGTTCTTAAGGGAATATTCGGTCGGTGAACTAAAGATGATCCTTTTTTTATTTATCTATACGCCCCTAGATGTTTTTCCTGCGTTTCCTTTCGCAGCATAGACATGCACTTTAGGGCATGCCTCCCAGGGAAAGGAACCCCTAACGGAACTATTCTCCCTGGAAGATGTTTCTTACTAACCATGTAATATAACATAACTAGTCGGGAACTTGTCTGTTCACGCACTAATGACCCCTACGCCTGGTCTCCATGCATTCCCCGGTTCCTATATAACCGCATGGGAATTCGGACACACTCCGGACTGTCAGGTCCCGAGGCTGAAGAGAAAGGTCGGCCATGACAAATGATCTACAATCCGGCTAGAAGGCATTATAAATGTCAATTAAATTACATAGTCATTTTGACTGATTGTATTCCTCTTCAATACCATCTAACAGGCTGTCTAATTTATAGTCCTGCTGGGAATACTTTGCGGCCAACTCTACTTGGCCGTATACTAAGCTTACAGGGATCTCCTTCCCATCAGGCCCTACAGGACCGACCTCGGCCATGTGGTTGGGGTCAGCCTTTATGTACCGCGTCTTCACCATGGCCCAGGCCTCCCAAGCGCCTTGACAGCAGGCTGATATCTTCCATAATCGGAAGTGCCGCCGTGCTCCCTTTAGCTTCTCCGCAAGCTCTCCAAGACCTTCGGGCATGGAGATGGATGGCCACAGGGCCTGGGCGACGCCTTGCATCGCCTGCCGAACTTGATCGAGTAGTTGCGAGAGCTCGGGAAGAAGGTCACCCGTAGAACCGGGCATCTCCTCTGCAGGACGACCTGTTAGCACACCTACAGACATTTCTCTGTTAGTCGACTTCACTGCCGAACTTTCTTTCAAAGGTTCGTTCAAGCACTTACTAAATATGCTGCGCCAAAGCCGCTGATTCTCCTTCACGGAGTCTGACAGCTGGGCATGAACATCTTTCAGCTTGACGCCCAGCTTGGCATTGGCATCTTGCAGATCGTTCTTCTCCAGCTCCTTGGATAGTAGGGAATTCTTTTCTGTAAGAACCTACATAACAAATGATCCTTAAATCAATTATTCTAACTGTTTCAAGTCTCGGGGGCTACTGGTATATATATATAATTACCAAATTTTTCTTACCCGTATGTCTTTTACATATTGCTCCGTGGCTCTGGCTAGACCATTTTGAGCAGCACGGAGGTACGCATCTCCCGAGTTGAAGGCATCTAACGCCCCTTGGGAGAACAAGCGTCGCGAAGAATTTTCCGGCGACGCCTATGGTTCATGGCACTCTCCACCTCAGAGTTGGTGGCAGACAACCCGTCCACATCCTCCGTCGGAGGAGCGTCTGGCGCGCGCCTTGTGTTCGCCTCCACCTCCGGGCCAGGCTTTGGAGCCTGGCTGGCGGAGGCGCGATTGGCAGCCTCTCCGGATATAGTTCGGCGAGATCTCTTTGTCCTGAAGAGAGCACGAGTGTCAATGTGCCTCGAAGGTATACCACCTGGGATAAGGGGGGCGCGCCATACCTTTGCGCTGACGCCTCGGTCCGGACTGCACTTCTTTTCTTCCCACGGGGCCCTACGGCCCCTCGTTGGCTTGTCGCCGCAGGTTCGGCCTTCCGCCTCAAAAACCTCCCCTACAAAGTTTGGTTGTAATCAGGAAACTGAAAACACGAGAGGGCGGACTCCTATTCGGGGTACTGGGACTTCGATCTCAGTTACCTGGGAGGCCGGGATTAGCCCTGGGTAATCGGCCGTAATGGCCACCAAGGCGTTGTCCTTGCTCAATTGATGGAACACTCCATCAATCAGCTCCACAGATATGTCCGGATCCTCTTGAGAGGCCGGGTCGAGGGACCGTCCTGGGTCCTTAGGTTGTGGAGGAGGGCTGCTTATTTCCTTAGCAGCCCGGCGTAGTTCCTGCATTGAAGTCGTTAGACTGAACATTTAAAAATGGGAATACAAAACGGATGGGCAAGTAAATGCGACCGCTTACCCAGCTTGGGGGATTGTGCATAGAGAATCCCCTTGTGGGTTGACGCGGAGAAATTCCTCCTCTTCTCCCTTATACAAAGTGGACAAGATCTTTAGTAGAGTGGCAGCTCAATCCGGCCGCTTACAGCCGTAGCGAGTGGCGTCGTCCTCCCCGTTGAAGTCCCACATGGGGTGGCTTCTATACTGAAGCGGCTGCACCCCCCGCATGATGCATTCGGCCATAACCCCAATCATGGTTAGTCCGAAATGGGCTAACAATCTTATTCGGCCCGTCAGGTAAATGATGTCCCTGTCACTTTCCCTCTAAGGGCTCCGTGGACGCCAGCTTAGGCGCTTCTTTAAGGGAGCACTGTCGAATTCAGGGAGGCCGATCCGGACAGGATCCGGCAGCGGGACGTCTTCTATATAAAACCATTCCGAGGGCCAGTCTTCGGACACCTTCTTTGGGGTTCCTGTCAGATATCCGGTCCCGGTGATGCGCCACACTTCGGCTCCGCCCACTTGCTACATTGACCCCTCCTTAGAGCGGGGCACAAGGCAGAATAACCTTTTCCATAGCCCGAAATGAGCCTCGACGCCCAAAAACAGCTCACAGAGGGCTACGAAGCCCGCGATATGCAATACGGAGGCAGGCGTGAGATTGTGTAGCTGGAGGCCATAGAACTCCAGCAGGCCGCGGAGAAATGGATGGATTGGAAACCCGAGCCCGTTATTAAATAAGGGACAAGGCATACCCGCTCTCCCTTGGAGGGATTGGGGGCACTCTCCGCATGCTTTCCGCCATTATAGACGGCAAGACCGGCTCGAACCGGGATCATGTAGGCTGGCGGAAGAAATCCCTTGGTCTGGAGCGTCACTAGCTCGCTATGCGGGATGGAGCATCTCTCCCAATATCCAGGCTGAGGGCTGGAAGGGCGAAAGGAGGAGTTGCGACGGCTGGCCATGGTGGAATGGACCTTTGTCGGATGCGCTCTGATGAACACTCGCGAAGGGGGGAAGATGTGGTTTGGATCTAAATCCTCGTCCCCTTAAATAGGGCAGCTCATTTATGCGGCTAGGGGTGTGAATGTAAAAACACTCAGACTTTTCATATTCATTTGACACGTGGGAAGTGGCCATTATTGGGCGTAGAAGCCAAGGAGCACAACATCTACAAGAAACTAGTCTTTATTCAACAGGTATACGGAATTTGGGGGAGAACCCGCCTTGCAATGCCGAACACAATCTGTGCGCCGGACTCATCGTCATTGAAGCCTGGTTCGGGGGCTACTGAGGGAGTCCTAGATAAGGGGGTGTTCGGATAGCCGGACTATACGTTCAGCCGGACTCCTGGACTATGAAGATCCAAGATTGAAGACTCCATCCCGTGTCTGGAAGGGACGTTCCTTGGCGTGGAAGGCAAGCTTGGCGATACGGATATGCAGATCTCCTACCATTGTAACCGACTTTGTGTAACCCTAACCCTCTCCGGTGTCTATATAAACTGGAGGGTTTTAGTCCGTAGGACAACATACCCAACAACAATCATACCATAGGCTAGCTTCTAGGGTTTAGCCTCTCCGATCTCAAGGTAGATCTACTCTTGTACTACCCATATCATCAATATTAATCAAGCAGGACGTTGGGTTTTACCTCCATTGAGAGGGCCCAAACCTGGGTAAAACTTCGTGTCCCTTGCCTCCTGTTACCATCCGGCCTAGACGCACAGTTCGGGACCCCCTACCCGAGATCCGCCGGTTTTGACACCGACAGGGAGCGACTTAGTTTTGGAAAAATCTGTTTTTACGGAGTACGTACCCACTAGGGTTTATAGGGCTCATCTAAAAAACATTCGTTTTTCCGTTTGATAAGTCTCAATTCTACTATACTAGTAGTAGTACCATTACATGTTGTATTTCGAGATGCGTTAGATCACCCGACGCAAGTAGTGTCAAGAGGAAACTAACCAATGCATGTACAACTTCATGGAAATTTAGTGGTCATTCATGCATTCGTTCTAATTAATTCCTCGGTAAACATAACTTCTTGAGAAAAACGAGCGTACTAATTACTTGTGCAAACTATGAAATTAATTCGGCCACTCATCGTCTACCTTGGTTTGAGAGATTTTGAAATTGAGCCATAAACTGGAAAGGAGGGAGTAGTAACTTTTGTCTCAATTACTATTTGTGGCCTTGTATAGATGCAAAATGTATTTTTTTATAGTGGCCTTGTATAAGTAAATGGAGGGAGTACTAACCAAAGTACATAGTAGGGACGAGGAGTAAACGGAGGGAGTAGTAAAATTTTCTCCTCATGCTGCGAGCCACCACGCGCGTGGGCAAGGGAGCGGGCGTAAAGGCGTACAGTAGTAGTAGTAGTAGTAGTAGTAGTACTACTACTACTACTACTACTAGTACTACTAGTACTACTACTACTACTACTACTACTAGTACTACTACTACTACTACTACTAATCGTAAGCAAGCTTCACCTCATCCTGCGAGCCACCGCGCCCATGGGTGGGGGAGACGGCATACTAAGCAAGCTTCTCCTCGTTCTGCGAGTTGATGGGACACATCAAAAGTACTAAAGTGTATAGAGCCTTGCCTCTAAGGTAGGCCCCACATGGTTTGCCTCTTTTTTTAATTTAACATAACGCGTCAAGTTGCAATTTGTTTTTTCACCCGTGGTAGACGATCCTCCCGCCACCAAGTGGACAACCAGTACGCGTGCCAAATTACCATGTGGGCTGCCTTTTTCGTATAGAAATGAGCTCCACCGTGTACCCACGCGGGTGTGGTTGGGAAAGAGACGGGAGTACGTGCACCGTGCGTGCACCTCTTCTCTTCGTGCACGTCCCCCACCTACGTGGGTGTGTGTGAGAGAGATACAAACCTAGACATAATGCGCCGTCCATCCCCATGCCTCCGCCCAGTCCGAGCACCAGTCACCACCACGCCCCACTCCTCCTCACCTTATCTCTCATCTTTATCCCTCCATTTTTATATACAAGGGGCCACTATCAAAATTACAATTCGCAGATATACAAGGCCACTAACACTAATCGATGCAATATTAATGGTGTTTGCCTCATGGTACTAGCAAAGGAGGACATTAATTATCCCTTGCATCCATGCAGGAGTTTGTCAAAAAATGCATCTTGATGTTCCATGCAATGCACGGGCATCTTCCTAGTCCATGAAAATAGCACATGTCAAAATTCCATGGCGAACAAGGGATTTGAATCTGTTGGGAGGGGCTGTTTGGATTTTGCCCGGGGTAGCCAAAATATTGGCGACCCTTTTGTCCACCGGTGACTTTTCCACTGATGAACGAGGAATGGCTCGGGTGCTCATGTTGTCATGCATCCTCCAGCACGCACGTTGGAGACGAGCTCGCACGAGCTCTGTTTTTTTGTCCCACAACGCCGCCCGAGCCGCCCGCAGACCGACCGGCGACCCGCAAATTACGCCATCCAACCGTAGCCGCACACATTATGACAGCAAACTCAACCAACCGGACGAAATTCATGCAAACACGTAGACAAGCTGATATTACATATAAACGACGACGGAAATCATATAAAATACCGGATTCTCATACAAACATGATGGATTTCATTACATTCAAATGAACTATGCGGTGCTAGTTCTGGACAGCACAGGTATATAATACCTGGCCTAAATGGTCGCCCGCCGATCGATTTGTGTTCCTCATGTCCGGCAGCACGATCACCGGACTGCCGGGAGCCCCGGAGGTATATGCTTCAGTGCAAAGGACGGCTCGCTTGCCCACTGCCCAACTGATATCATTGGCTGGTGCCGAAGATGATGGTGGCCGGCATTGGTTCGAGTTCATCACCGGCCACTACTTTGCCATGGCCGGCACCGGTTCGAGTTCATCCTAACATTCCCCTATTCCGTGGAGCCCATGCGGGGTCGACGAAGGTCCTCACAACAAAAGGATCCGGCAAGACACCTACTGTGTACGCCGGCGTCGCCTCCGCGGTGGCCTTCATGGGACTCAAGCGGCGGCGGCCTCCCGTGTTCTACTTCTCCTCAAAGATGGCGTCGAACGCGGCGAGCTGGCCACCGACTCGTCGCTCTCCGCGCACCCAGCTTCTATCACTGCTTGCATGGTGCGGCCACCGGCATGGGAGTCTCGACCACAGAAACGGGAGACGCGGTATGAGGCGGCGGCATGGACGGCAGCAACGACGCTCGTGCGCCGCTCCTCGTTGAGCTGGCCTGGAGCGGCGAGTTGCTGAACCGCGGGCCGGCATGGGGTGGCAACTGGCTCCGTCGGGCGAGGGGAGGGAGGTGGATCAGCGAGCTGCATAGCTCGCATCCGGCGGGCTACCCAGCCGGCTTGGATGCGGAATAACTACTCTTCGTAAGCCATTGTAAGAGTGGACAGAATGGTGGAGGAGATAGGGGAGCCGCGGAGGTGTGCGATTCTTGGCCGGCATTTGGCATTGTTTAAATAGGAGATTAAATAGACGGCGGATGGGAGGAGCTCGGCCGGCGTTGTGTTTAACGCCAGCCCGGTCATGAACGGACGTGTTCAGAGTGGGTTTCTCGGCATCCACACGGGCAGGTTTCATGGAGGCGTTTGAATGCGGCACGGATGCGTGTTCAACCGGGCGTGCCGCTAGTGGCGCCCTCGACTCTGACCTAGGACACTGCACCATTCTTCCACTGACGTGTGGGCTCTTTCGGTGCATGGCCTGCATGTCAGTGACCCAACGCAGGCATCGCATAGCAAAGGAACCTTGGTGGGCCAGGGCGGTCAAAAGCGGGCATTTCATAAACCGATGATTGTTCATTGTGTGTGACGTTATCTTTTTCATGTAGATAAGCCTACTATGTTGATAGCCCGTTCAATACGTTGTGATTCATAAAGACCGCTGCAAACATCAATGTTCTGCTTATCATAGATAAGATTGATTAATACCCGTAACAATCCATCTCCTTAACAAAGGGTGCATGCACGTATAGGTTGAGCGTGTGTCTTGCGTCGTGTGCTGTGTGCATGCAGGCGTGCGAGTGTTGCGTGCGTGCAAGGGTATGTTTCAGTGTTGCATGCATGGGTGCGTACGTGTGTGTGTTCGTGGGTGCATGTGTACGTGTCAGTGTTGCACGCCAGCATGCGGGCGTGTGTACGTGTCAGTGTTGCACGCCTACATGCGTGTGTGTCTTGCGTGCGTGCATGTGTACGTGCGGGGTGAGGCTACACATCCGTCGACTGAATTTTTCATCTTTGGTCATTAGATTTTCCAGCCGTTGGATACGAAATCAAGGGCCTCTAGTTTATCATAAAACCCCACCCCTCCTGTCCTGAGCCACCAGCCACCACCGGCCGAACTGCCAGCCCCCGCCGCTCGCGGCCAGCCCGCCCTCCCTGAAACCACTCCCCAAGGCCGCTCCGCCGCCGCACCGGCCATCCCTC
>NC_057794.1:74427639-74455178 GCF_018294505.1 Triticum aestivum | reverse complement strand
CAATGAACGCCCCCAACCGCCAGTGACTGCCAACCAGAGGTCTCACGACTTCGGATACCCACCGACCACTAATTTATTACCATTTCTGTCCTTCATATACACGCTGACGGGTGGGCCCTATGGTAATGTGCGTTGCTGAATGTGGACTATTTGACTGGTCAATTTATCGTGTTATCAACAAATTACGGAGCTGTATGGTGAGCCAGTGACCGTATGATCACCCTAAAATGTACTATTTTATTAACACAGTACAGACTCAAACTACCATTTCTTTCATTCATATACGGGCTGACAGGTGGGCCCCACGGTTACGCGCCCCGATGGTGAAACACTAGTTGCGCCGCGTGGAACGTTTGACTGGTCAATTGATTGTGTCATCAACAAAATACGGAGTTGTACGGGTGAGCCAGTGACCGTATAATCATAATATGTATTTGTTTAACACGGTACAGACGCAAGGGCTCATATATACACGCAAGCACTCACCGCTATAAGCGCACACACGCGAACCCTACCCCTATGAGCACCTTCGAGAGAGTGGGCCAGCATATATGATCTTGAGATTTTACGAAGTCACCATAGGTGCCTCATAGTTGAGTGGAACGTCTCCTCCCACTGAACGTACATCGCCGAAAAATACTGAAATTAACACAAGATAAATGCGAGCACCGGGACTTTAACCTTGGTGGGCTCGAGAAACCACTGTCCTCTAACCATCCAACCACATGTTGGTTAGCACGACAAAATGTATGTGGTGACCGTGATGAGCTTATTCTGAAGTCCAGTGACCATATCATGCTTTCGCTTCAAATACAATGACCGTAAGTATCATCAACAAAATATGGAGCACACATCAAATGCAAAGTCCGCCAGTGTCATCAACAAAATATGGAGACGTATCGTGAGCTAGATACCGTTGTACTATTGTATATGCTTATTTTCTTAGTGGCCGATTGCGTGTGTGGTGTGGTGGGCACATCATTTCTACTTGTGGTGGGTCAACATGAAGACTCATGGGTTGGTTCCATCCTGCGCCACATATAGGTTGGACCGAGATGTGTTATACGAAGAACCATGTGGAGGACTCGGCGTACAACACGAAGCTACCAGAGACGCGGAGGACTCTATCCCCACTGGTTATAAGCCGACTATATATGATTTGTAACCCTAGGCCCTTAGTATGTTATACAAGCTTCGGGGCTAGTTCATCGATAGTATACACACGCACACAATGCCTGGTATTCACGTGTACTTTGTACACACCCCTATCACTAATATACAGTACCAGGAGTAGGCTCTTTCTTCAAATGCAAGGGTCCGATCCGAACTAGGGTAAAACTTTGCCTCGTATTACCATCCAGCCTAACAGCCAAGGATATCCTACCGAATGATATGATTAAATCATATCTGCCATCTACTAAGAGAGAGGTGTGTCGGGGGGGCAATGTGTGCGAGAGAGGCCTAAAGATAATGTGCGTGCGGGAGACATGTAGGCACATATATGTGCGTATAGAGGGCTAGTAGAGACCGTGCATGTGTATATATGCATGTGAGAGAAATAGTGTTTTCCAACTGAGATTAGTGAAAAGAGTGGTATATAGTAGTCAGAAAGAGAGAGAGAGAGAGAGAGAGAGAGAGAGAGAGAGAGAGAGAGAGAGAGAGAGAGAGAAACAGAGAGAGCATGTGCGTGAGACACCCCAACACCCTGAGAGAGATTGTGAGCATGTGTGAAAGAGAAATGTTGATGCATATAAAATGTGTGCACTTATGCGTTAGATAGAGAGATATATAACGCATTTCTGAGAACGGGGCGAGGCATAGTGCATCTATGTGTAAAAGGTGGTTCTACGCATTAAATTAAAATATAAATGGCATTATTATTTTTGGATGAGATCATGAATTTTGCAAATTGTGTATGGACGAAAATCGGTCTATCAGACGCACATACTCTATTGAATTCTAGCATGTGCATGTGTTTATTTCATATTATCGATACATAGTGTGAGAGCGGTTTGAAATACAGGCAATGGATGCTTTTGCAATTCATATATAAACATTAATTAGTGGACTCCATGTTGTTAGTGTGAAGCACTTTATACATTTGTCACTTGCATGGATACATTCCAAATTGCTAGCTACGAAATAGAATACATGTCGAATTCAACATAAAGGGGGTTTCAAAGATTCGAATTCATAGGAAGTGCATTCATCTATTTGAACCCAAGATAATGGCATTTGTAAATCAGATGTAACAGGGAGCATTAATCTTTGTTGTGAGTTTGAACATGCTATATATATTTATACGCATATCTAACTTTTTTTTGCAACCAAGGAGATTATATCTGGAACCATGCATGAACTGAGGTAAGTTGCATATTTTTTAATATATACTCGTGTACAATGTATATTCAAATGTACCCCCTCCATTCCAAAATAATCGTAGCATTAGGATTTTCAAGAGTAGAGATTTGTGAAGTTTGACAAATCCTGAAAGTTCAATTCAAGAGAACCGAAAACATTAATGCTTCTGCTCCCAAATATTGAATGAAGCACCAAATAGGCCTCTGGTCACCCAAAACCGTGCGAGACTAATGTTTTGGTGGTAGGAAATTTCTGCCCTGACTCTGGCCTGTGTAGCCTATCGGCTCGATGTCCAAAGGTCTAAAGCGGGGTAGGTTTGTAACTTCACCAAGACGCCAGTCTCAATCGCCTCCAAGAATCATTCATACGCCATGGGCGCCTACCCATGCGCTCGGCCGAAATCTATCCCACCCACATTTGGGACACCTGACATGACTGTCCTACCCCCAACCTGCAATATGTCCGAAATTTTAGATGGGGGCAAAGTTTGTAACTTTCCCCATATTTCAAACAAGCGCGTCTCAAACCAAAACATTGTTCCCCCTTAGTTCCCCGCCTCCCTCCATTTCCCCGTTCATGCTCCGTGGGCGCGAAAACACCCTCTCCACCAGCCGCGAAACCCCAGCCTCCTCCGTCCTCCACCCATAGCGGCCAATCCACTCCATCACGCCGGAGCTGGTACCCCGATATCGTCGTCAAACGCAACCCCAACGCCCTCAAGGACTTAGCAGCTGAAGCCGAGGCAGAGCTGCCTCTACAACGCCGACGCCGACGCCGACGTGCACCATACCAGAACCACTCCGACCACGCCGTCCTATGCCTCACTGTTGCGGCTCCACTGTCGCAATCGTCCACCGCACCGGGGCTGTTCCCGCTACGCCGTCGTTCGCCACCTTTGGATCTGCTTCCCCGCCGCCGACATACGGCCACCGCACCACACTCAACAACTTGGCCATGGGTTCATCCAAGGCTGCACCGTCCTTCACAACTTCTGGTTTCCGGCGAACAACAAGAAGATCGTCGGAAAAACAGAAGGAGGACACATCACTGCCAGCAGAAAGAGGTACTCCTCTTCCCTTATTCGTGCAAATCTTACGTCTCCGCTCACATTGTATTCATCCCACGAAAGAAACTAGTTGAGCGCTTCTTACTGCATCTTCTTCGTGATACTAAATGCACAAGGTTTCCTCCCTTTTACTATTTCCCCTTTGCTAGAGGTCAGTAGCCCGCCTGGATTTCAATTCAGGGTCAGTCGAACCGCAGTTAAAAGAAGCAGCACCCGCTTAGGCACGCGGAGCACCTAGTCCGCATGTTTCCCGGGGAAGCAGTGCATCAGTGTCTATCATAGGGGTGTGGGGCGCAGGAGCTGCTTGCACCCGATCTGGAGGTCGGTGGGGCTTGAATGGATGGCCGGGGGCGGTGCCAAGCACGACGGTGCGGTGAGGTCGAGGGGAGGGCGCAGGCGTTTCGAGGAATACTAGGCCGGTGGTCACTGGTGTTTCGAGGAAGATCGTCAACACTGACTGGCTGGAGGTAGATGAAGGCGATCTGCCCATTCTTTGTACATCGGACGATGCGAAAAAATGGACTGACCTATTTGCTTTCAGTCGATTGTTATTTTCATAGAATCATGTAGTAATTTAGTGTGCCATGCATGTTGTAGAGCTATCATATGTCTCCCGTCATTTATTTCTCACCGACCTGCTATCTGCTACCTTTACACTGTACTAATTGTGCACACACTTCACCCATACTCACACTATTGTTTTTTTATGCATGGGTATTTCAGACTCTGACGCAGTGTTGATGAATGCAGAAAAGAAAAGACAGAAGTCGCTCCAGTGTAATTCGAAGATAAGCACTAAGCCTTTCAGTGCTCTAATGGGTGCAGTGTCAGCAGTTGGAGATAGTAAACGTAGCTCTGCAGTTGATGATCTCAATTTCCACACACAACCATCCCAGGTGCTTGCTTTAACTTCGCGCTGTCAAATGTGGTTGCATGTTGCATATGGTGTCTAGCTTGTATTGCTTCGAATTTGGTTAAATTGCACCTGCTTACTTTACACATTATACCTTTGATAATGACATACCTTCCTGTTTTTGATACATACTACATATGTCTATTAACCATGTTCGTACATTAAACTAATGCTCTTTTGTATCCCTCGTGAATCACTTATGATGAGACAGTCACCCGAGTGGGTTACTGTGAGACGCGCTACTCGTTTAAAGAGTGCAGTGTCATCCTCCCCACATGATTCTCAAGAAACAGCAAGACTAAATGAAGATAGTCAACATAGCTCTCTAGTTGATCACCGCAATTCCCCCACACCACCATCACAGGTGCTTGCTCTTACTTGGTAGTGTGATATGTGGTTGCATGTTGCATATGGTGTCTACCTTGTAATGCTTCTAATTAGGGTAAATTGCATCTGCTTAGTTAACACATTATATCTATGAATATGACATGCCTTCCTGTTTTTGGTACATACTACGTCTTTCTATTAACCATGTTCTTACATCAAACTACTTTTCTTGTGTATCCCTCATCAATGCTCCTAATTTTTTAAATTGCATCTCCTTAGCTTAGATATTATACACATGAATATGACACGCCTTCCTATTTTTGGTACATACTACATCTGCCTATCACACCATGTTCTTACATCAAACTATTGTTCTTGTGTATCCCGCGTCTATCGCTTATGATGAGACAGTCACGCGCGTGGGTTAATATGAGACGCAATACTCTTATAAAGAACGCAATTTCATCCTCTCCACATGATTCTCAAGAAACAACAAGCCTAAATGAAGATATTGAACGTAGCTCTGTACCTGAAGACCACACTTCCCCTACACCACCATCACAGTGCTTGCTCTAACTTCGTAGTGTGATATGTGGTTGCATGTTGCATACAGTGTCTAGCTTGTAATTCTTCTAATTAGGGTAAATTGCATCTGCTTAGTTTACACACTATACCTGTGAATATGACATGCCTTCCTATTTTTGGTACACACTACATCTATGTGTTAACCTTGTTCTTACATGAAACTACCTCTCTTCTGTATCCTGCATCAATCACTTACGATGTGTCACCTTTATTCGTTGCATATTGCATATTATTTCTAGCCTGTTGCCATGTATTGCTTCTAATTTGGTCAAATACATTTGTTAGGGCAACCTTTTAATTTGGCAGAGTGATATTGGTTTCATCTTTCATATGGTTTCTAGCTTGCATCGATTCTAACAAGTTCAAGCACCTTGTGCTTAGTTTACACTTTATACATCATACATGTCAATATGTCACGCCGTCCTATTTTTCATACATATTCCATCCTCCTATCATGCGGCTGCCTTACATGAAAGTAGTGTTCGTCAGTATCATGCATCAATGAGTTCTGAAGAGCAAATTTTATTCCTTTTTCTTGTGGGTTTGACTTGACAAGGCAATATCAAGAAAGAGGAAGGAAAAGAGTAAGGAAGGCGATGATGGTGGTCCTCTACAGCAACGTAAACGGAGCATCTGTATCGATTCTCTTTGTACTGATAGTGCATTACAAGGTCCAAGTCTCCGCTCCCCTACTCCACCATCCAAGGTGCTTGCTCTAACTTGGTAGTGTGATAACTGGTTTTATGCTGCATATGGTGTCTAGCTCGTATTGCTCCTAATTAGTGTAAACTGCATCTACTTAGCTTACACATGATACATGTAAATATGACACGCTTTCCTGTTTTTGGTACATACTATATCTGTCTATCACACCATGTTCTTACATGAAACTACTCTTCTTGTGTATCCTGCATCAATCACTTATGATGGGACACCTTTAAGTTGGCAGCGTGATATTGGTTTGCGTCTTGAATATGATTTCTAGCATGTATTGCTTCTAGTTTGATGAATGCCACCTATGACGAGACAGTTTTAACTTGGCAGAGTGATATTAATTGCACCTTCCATATGGTGTCTTGCAGTGTTTCTAATTTGTTGAAGTGCCTTCTGCTTAGTTACCACATCATAGGTGTGAATATGTCAAGCCATCCATTTTTTCGTACATATTCCATCCTTGTATCATTACTTTGCCTTTCAGCAGAGTAGTGTTCATCAGTATCATGCATGAATGAGTTCTGAAGAGTGAATGACATTCCTTTTTCTTGTCGGTATGACCTCACAATGCAAAATCAATAAAGCTGAAGGAAATTGGCAAGGCATTGGATGATGGTGGTCCTTCCGAGCAACTGAAATGGAGGTTCTCTACAGATTCTACTCCGCCATCCTCCCAACAAGATTCGCAAGACAATGCAAGGCTAGACAGTCAACGTAGCTGTGTAGATGATGAGCACATCTCCCGTACTCCACCATCACAGGTGCTTGCTCTAACTTGGCACTATTATATGTGGTTGCATGTTGCGTATGATGTCTAGCTTGTATTGCTTCTAACTTTGTTGAATTGCATCTTCTTACTTTACACATAATGCCTGTGAATATGACATGTGTTCCTATTTCTACATCAGACTACTATTCTTGCATATCCCGCAATAGTCACTTATGATAAGGCACCTTTAAGTCGCCACTGTGATATTGGTTGCGTCTTGCATATGATTTCTAGCATGTACTGCTTCCAATTTGTTGAAACGCCATACAGTTTGAACTTGGCAGAGTGGTATTGGTTGCATCTTTCATATGGTGTCTAGCTTGCAGTGCTTCTAATTTGTTGAAATGCCTTCTGCTTAGTTACCACATCATAGGTGTGAATATGTCACACCATCCTATTTTTCATACATATTCCATCCTCGCACATGTGTTTTCCTTTCATTCGAGTAGTGTTCGTTAGTATCATGCATGAATGAGTTCTGAAGAGCGAATTTTATTCCTTTTTCTTTTCGGTTTGAATTCACAATGCAAAATCATTACAGCTGAAGGAAATTAGTCCGGCAGTGGATGATGGTGGTCCTTCGGAGCAACTCAAACAGGGGGTCTCTACAGATTCTACTCCGCCATCCTCCCAACAAGATTAGCAAGACAACACAAGGCTGGACAGTCAACGTAGCTGTGTATATGATGAGCACATCTCTACTACTCCACCATCACAGGTGCTTGCTCTAACTTGACACTATTATATGTGGTTGCATGTTGCGTATGATGTCTAGCTTGTATTGCTTCTAACATGAATTGCATCTGCTTACTTTACACATAAGGCCTGTGAATATGACACGTGTTCCTGTTTCTAGAACATACGTGTACATGATGAGCACATCTCCCCTACTCCACCATCACAGGTGCTTGCTCTTACTTGGAACTGTTATGCGTGGTTGCGTTTTCCGTATGATGTCTAGTTTGTATTACTTCTGATTATGTTGAATTGCATCTGCGTAGCTTACAACTTATACCTGCAACGATCACTTACCCATAAGACACATTTAACTTGGGACTGTGATGTAGGTTGCATCTTGTATTGTCTTCTAGCTTGTACTGCTTCTAATTTCTTGAAATGGCACTTACGACGAGACACTTTTTACCTGATAGAGTGATATTGGTTTCATGTTCATATGGTGCCTAGCTTTCATTTCTCCTAATTTTGTTGAAATGCCTTCCGCTTACTGTTTTTTCATACATATTCCATCCTCCTATCGTATGTGTGAATATGAAACGCTGTCTTTTTTTGTATATATTCCATCCTCCTATCCTACGCTGGCCTTACATCAAAGTAGTGTTCGTCTGTATCATGCATCAACCAGTTATGCAGAGCTAATTTTATTCATCTTCTTGTGGTTTTGACTTCGTAAGGCAATATCAGAAAATAGGAAGGAAAAGAGTAAGTTAGGGGATGTTGGTGGTCCTTCGCACCAAGGCAAACAGAGACTCTCTAGATTTGCCACATCTACTGCTAATGAAGTTGAAGTCCCAAGTCTACATGATGAGTTCATCTCCCGTACTCCACCATCACAGGTGCTTGCTCTAAGTTGACAGTGTGATAATTGGTTTCATGTTGCATATGTTGTCTAGCATGTATTTCTTCTATTTTGATTAAATTGCACTTGCTGAGTTTATACGTTATACATGTGCATATGACATGGCTTTCTATGTCTAGAATACACTGCATCTATCTATCATACCATGTTCTTACATCAAAGTACTGCTGTTGTGTATCCCGCATCAGTCACTCATGATTGGACGCTTTTAACATGGCAGTTTGATAGTGGTTGCATCTTGCATTGATTTCTACGTTGTACTGCTTCTAATTTTTCGAATTGCCACTTATGACAAGACACTTTTAACTTGGCAGAGTAATATTGGTTGCATCTTTCATATGGTGTCTAGCTTGCATTACTTCTATTTTCTTGAAAATCCTTCTGCTTAGTTTGCACATCGTAGCTGTGAATATGTCATGCCGTCCTGTTTTTCTTACATATTCCATCCTCATACGGTTTTCTTACATCAAAGTATTGCTTGTCTGTATCATGCATCAATGAGTTATGAAGAGTGATTTTATTCTTTTGTGTTGTGGGTACAGCTTGACATGGCAAAGTAAAAAAAGAGCAAGGAAGATAATATAGTAGGGAGTGTTGTTACTTGTTGGGTGAAATGGAAAAGGTTCTGCCGTCGACATTCTGCTGGTACTTATAGTGCAGTAGAAGGTCCAAGTCCACCGGCTAAATCTACAAACACAGTATCACCTGCTCCTCCGGCTGCAGCATCCGCTTCAACTTTACCAGCTTCTCAACCAGTTACTCATTCGTTTGCTCCGGAACTGGCCAGTTCCCAAGCTGCCTTCACACCTAACACTACTTCTGAAGCACTGCTGACACAACAGGACTTGGCAAGATCAGATGAACCTCATGAGCATCAACAGCAAGACGGTACCTGACCGAGTCAAGTTGCAGTTGCATGCTCCTTTATATGTACTCTCACAGTTTGATGTACACTAACACTTTCCATATTCATTGTTGAACTAGCACCACGGCGCAAGTGGAAACAGACATCAGGGATAATGCTTGATAGATTAACAAAATCTAAAGGAGGAAGAATGGAGATCCATTTTGAGGCGGGTATAAAAGGCCACGTTATGCTACAGAGTCAGCCAAGTTAGTATCAGAGGCAGCCGTTGCCGTTAAGTGTCATGCACGTATCCTCCCAACGTGGATCCTGTACAGGAGTGAGAAAGACAATACCCAGTTTAACACCTTCCTTGACCATTTATCTGTAAGTAATGTTATTCATCGCAATTAGTAATATTGTCTTGCTCTGTCCCATACTTTCTATCTTCCTCCTAATAAGACTCACATTCTTTTTTCAACAGATGAGGTTCAAGTTGGATCCGAAAGATGATGCAACTAAACAAGCATGCACTCATGTTTTTCAGTCTGCTCTGCGACAGTATCAGTACCACCTTAGAAAATCTCACTTTGAAGGCAAGGCTAACAATGAAATCGCCCAAATATCTCTAGTGTAATATATTACAGATGAATACTGGACAACCCTTGTTAAACACTAGTCTGATCCAAAGTATCAGGTAGGCTATATGTATTTGATCAAACCACATATTGAACTTGTATTTATGTATGTTCCTTAAAAGTGTATCTTCTTCTAGGCTAACTGTTTGAAGAACAAAACCAACCGTTCTAAAGTAAAATTCCAACAGACAATAGGATCTCGTAGCTATATTGCACACTGCGAGGCTCTTGTAAATAGCTGCTACTTCCTTTCTTTGTGCCATATTATCGTATCTATATTGACTTGTTCCAAATATAGAGGAAAGCCCGTGCGGACCAAAAAGAACCTGAACCGAATGCAGTGCAAATCTTCAAGGATTGCCACACCAGCAAGATGAAGGGCATGAGCACACCAGTTCAAGCCGCTGTTGTAAGTCCTTTTACTCCTCCTGCCTTGAACTAATTGGTACTGTGATGTGTTCATTTAACTACTTGGTTTGCAGCCAATGTTAGTTACTCTGTTCACTTTTATTCATAGTTGTCTTAACGTATCATTTCACCTTACGTGGTTTAAAAGAGATGAAGGATATTCTTTTGGTCTTGATCTGTAATCTAGTTGCTATGTTCACGTGCGCACACAATGATAAAATAGCCGATTTGTTTTATATCTGTTTGCCCATGATATGAATGATGTCATACTGTGTTCATCCTACTATAAACCATGTCTCTCTATCCTTAGATGTCAACGAATGTGAGTAAATAGACAATACAATAGGCATGCTACATGGACATATGTTTCGAAAGTGATTTTATTATGTAGTTCGCACTACAGTACATGCTAATGTATTGCAGTAGTTCACCGAAATAAGTTATGTATAAACGCTTAACATACTTTGTTTGTTTTTGTCTCATTAGTAACTTATCGGGTACACTAATCTACGAGTTCAAACTTTCAGGAAGCTATGGAACAAATGATTGAACAGCCACAACCACCTGAAGGTGACGAGGCTACTACAGGCACAATGTCACCTCTTGATGCAGTGCAACAGTATCTCTCCACTAACAGTGCAAAAAGCACCTTCCTGCGTAATTCTGGGTTGGTTGTCAAGGTAACGTCGTCCAAATCGCCTACTGAACAAAATCTTCCTGCTAGACAGAGTGATATATGTCGGCTCCAGACACAAGTCCAATCCCTAATGGATGTTGTTTCGGAAACAAGAATAGTGGTTGAGAAATGTCGTCAAGATATGAATGGTTTTGAAACCAGACTATCAGACATTCGCTTCGTTGTTCAAGAGCAATGGCGGAAAAAGGTGGAGATTGTGCTGCTCCATCAGATTCTACAGTCTAAAACATTAGCACTCAGGTCAAATGATCTGTGCTTCTATACATCTGATGGTGCTTTTATCTGGAAGGACTGTAAACTTTATGCCAATAGGCCTTTTGTTGTATGGTTGGAATTTATTTTGTTGTGATACAACATTTATGATGCCGCCTCAGGCTGCAGTAATTACGAAGCTATTTTTGTATAGTGTAGGTTTATCTTAGTAATGTATTCGGTCGAAAGCTTCGTAGGAGCCCAACATGCCAACATTCATCAGGCCCATTCCAATTGGGCTAAAAACGATTACGGGCCGAAATTGGCATGTAGCCCACTAAAAATATCTGGGCCTAAATCAGCATAAGCTTTCAAATTTTTCTGGTAGGCCTCTGCCCATAGTGGGCCTTTAACAGGCCTAAACATAATTTGGGCCCTTAGTAAAAATAGGCCGTTTACTGGTGTAAATATCTCCAGCCCATAAAAAACATGGGCCTCTAATAGACCGAAAGTGAGATTGGGCCCTAATTGTGCCAAATAACCCACTGGACTTAGCAGGCCGAAATGGTGGCCCATTTACGATGCGGATCTTTGACAGGCCGAAATTCGGACGGGCCATAAATGCGTCGACCTAATACACGGGCCTTTAGCAGGCTGGAACTTCGGTCGGGCTAGATTATTGTCATTTTATATGGGTCGTTAATGGGCCCGATATGACGTTGGGCCACATATGGCCCATGGTTTACGTCCGGTGTTAACAGGCCGAAAATGACAACAGGCCGAAAGTGGCCCAAAGCTATAGTGGGCCTCTAACATGCCGAATGTCAGACATGGCCGAATATGACCCAAATCCTTCATGGTCGTTTATGGGCCGAAAGTTTTGATGGCCTATAAATGGGCCCAAATGAAGCCGGACCTTTAACAGGCCAAAAATACACCGGGACGTAATTCAGCCCAATTACTTAGCGGACTGTTAATGGGCCAGAAGTGACCATGGGCCGCATTGAAGACAAGTTTAGGACAGGCCGTTGACGGGATGATTTGACAGAGAATGTTGGGCCTTTAGCTGGGCTGGCCCATTATGGTCTGCAGAATCTTGTGGGCCTTTAGCTGGGCCAGCCATTATGGTCTGCAAAATCTTGTGGGCCTTTAGCTGGGTCAGACCATTATGGTCTGCAAAATCATGTGGGCCTTTAGCTGGGCCGGCCCATTATGGTCCACTAAATCTTATGGGCCTTCGGTTGGGCCGGCCCATTTAAACTTTGTGGGCCACTTTTGGGCCGGTCGACGTGTCAACATATCATAGGCCCATCTCGACCGTTGGATGAGTGACACCTGTGCCAACGCAGAGCTGACTCGTGGATCCGTCAGCCAATGAGAATTTTACACGTGGAAAATCGGCATTGGTCGTGGTTGTTAACGGGTTATCAGATCCAAAATCCGACCCGATAGCTTAATGGCGTTCCGTTACGGTGGATGCCACGTGTCGGTCACCCTTGATGAAAGCACTTCTGTGACGCGCGATTTATCATCATGGAAGTGGACACTTTCGTGATGATAATTTTGGCAATGTCATGGAACACTTCTAAGACAGCACAGGTATGACTATCTTGATTCTGTCATAAATTGGTCATGGATGTACATGCATGACAGAAAACGTGACCTACTATAACAAACATGTATCATCACGGAAGTGTATTTTTTTGTAGTGTTGTTGCGATGACTCCTGGTCATCCGGCCCACAGCGTATTCCTTGAGCCCTTCGAAGCTGCCCTCTAAGAACTTGAAACCATCGTGCGACAGCCCCACGGTGGGCGCCAACTATCGTGGTTTTGTCACGGCAGATGTCCTAGCATGAGGACTTAGTCGTGGAGCCATCACAACGTAGTTAGCTTAAAGGGGTGTCAGAGTAATGGGCCACGAGTAGGCTAACCCAAGTCCCAGAACCTTTCAAGACATCGGGGCAGGCTGCACCCCTCAAGACCCCAGGACAAAAAGCCGCCTTCTGAGGAGTCAGTGGCAAGGCTACCGACTAGCCACTCACGGCCGAGTCCCAGGGACGACTTCAGGATGAACTGACTCCTGACTGATGACTTCCCAAGAAGCCGGCCTTGGGGAGTCGGCCCGTGACTCTAGCGAAACCCCATGTCCTCATCAAGAGGGATAGGGGACAGGGGAGTGGCTACAGTGAAGACTGCTCCCACCCCTTTCCAAAGGCAAGCATGGTCACAGTACGCCGTACCCGCGGATATCTCCGTGCGGCGTGGCACTGTTGCCATGCTGGCCCTGACATCAGCCCCGGTGGACCGAATCCTGCGCCCACGACGGCTTGTCTATACGACCTTTGGGCGGCGGGTCCCACCGGCCAGCGGGATCCCAGAAGACGGCAAGTGCGCCACAAGTCGGACCTGTCGGGAGTCGGCCCCCGAGAGTCAGCCGGCTCCTCCCCCGGGGCCCATGCGCCATTAACTAGATGTGATGGAGAGTGGCAATAGTGATCGCCCGCCAGGCGGCGGGGCTGTTGCCACGACTCCATGACGAAGCCCGCGTCATTAGAAGCACGTCTACAGTAATCAGCAGCCGGCAAGACCCGCCCGCGGCGGACGCGGCCTGTCGGCTCCGTACCTAGACAGTCGGCGAGGCCCACCAGTCGGCGGGCCCCAGCAGTCGGCGGAGAAGACGGAGGTCGGAGGCACTGACGGCTGGGCCCGCGTCCAGCCGGATTACCATTGTACCCCTGGGGGGTAGGCCTATATAAACCCCCAGGGCACCCATGCAAAGGGTTGGAATCCATTAGATCTAGACCAGATCATATAGGAGGGAGAGAGCTAGCCTTGCCCTCTCCTACCTCCAGGAAACAGCTCAAGGAGCAATCATGTAAACACTTTGCCATAGTGATCATGCGGAGACCCCGTAGAGCAGCAGTAGGGGTATTATCTCCCCAGAGAGCCCTGAAGCTGGGTAAGATTCGCCGGTGTGCATGTCTACGTCTCATCCCGTTTCCAGGCACCGGCGACGTTCTACTCGCCCCCACCATGATAAGCCATCCTTTGGCATATGTCGCACCCAACCCCCGACATTTGGCGCCCACCGTGGGGCATGGTGCACCACCGTCCGGAGACCTGCTCTGGACGGGAACCCTTTTTTCCCTGGCGAGCGCAGCCAGCCAGGCACGCCAGATGGAGTCAGCGCTGACGCGGTGCGCGGCGTTGAGATCGCCTGCGCAGCCAGCTGCCTAGCCGAACTTGTCGGCGTGGTTCGCCTCTCCGACGAACCTGCATCCAACGCAGGCACTGGCGGCTTCGAGACCCTCCTCGCGAGCCTCCTCGATCAACTCCACGTCGCCGGCGAGCCTGCCGTGGACTTGGAGTCCGTAGGTTCCACCGACCCGATGCTGGTCGACTCCGACACCGCGTCGCTCGATGCGTTCCCCACTAATGTGGTGGTCTACGACAAGCCTCTCCCTCGTGCGGAGAGTGGTGGAAGCACCGTCACCGAGGTGCTCGTCATCAGTCATGATGAGCTCCCCGGCAGAGGAGCGCATGATCCGCTTGGCGCGGCGCTACAAGACCTGACTGCGCCCATTCCGGAAGACACTGACACGGAGACGTTGGAGGCGCGCCGCCTTGAGCTTGTCGAAGGCGCGAAGAAGCTGGCTAGCATGAGACAGTTGTCAGAAGCCTACCAGCGAGAGATAGATCGCGCTGTTGGCGGCTCGCCGGCACCAGCGGGGCCCAGCCGCCTTGGCGCGGTCCAGCAGCGCAGCGTAGCCATCGCCGACCTGTTCAGGGCAAGCCGCCCTGTGTATGCTACCCCTGCGGAGGACATTCGAGCCGCCCAGGCGGCGGCCGACGAGCTGGACAATTTCGAGGGTGAAGAGGGCCGCCTGATGATGGAGCGAGTCCAGCGGCTCGTCGACGCGGCTTCCGCGCAGAACGAGGCCGGCTGCCGCACGGAGGTGCCGCAGCGGCAAAATGACGACCTTCGCCAAGACCAAGGCGCGACGTCTCGAACACCGACTGACAGCGCCCGAGAAAGAAGAGACAAGGATCCGGCTGTCAGCCACAGTCGGACTCACATTACCATAGAGCGCGACCGAGACGGCCGCCCGAGAGCAGTGGAACGATGAGACGACTGTCCGCCTCCTCCTCCTCGCAAGGATAGGCGAGTCTCCCCGCCGCCTGTTGATCATCCGACTCTTGGCGACTGCCTTGGCCGCCCAGAGGGAGTCGGGGAAAACGACGCCCGCCACCGGATCGACCGGCTTCATCGATCCCTAGCGCTGGAAGAAGAAGACGAGTTGGGTCCGCCTTGTTTCGGGCCCCGCATTCGAGGCGAGCCCTTTCCCAAAGGGTTCACGCTACCTAGAGACACGGCCAAGTACACCGGCTCCGTGAAGCCGGAAGACTGGCTAGTCGACTACTCCACGGCTGTCAGCATAGCGAATTGCAACAAGCGTGTCGCCGTAAAATACGTTCCGCTCATGCTCCAGGGCACGGCCCGGACATGGCTGAACAGCTTGAAGCCCCGCATCATCAACAGCTGGGTCAACTTCATCGAAGCATTCGTCCGCAACTTCACCAGCACGTACAAGCGTCCTCCCAAGCCTCGTCAGCTCTCCTTGTGCATGCAAGGTCCCGACAAGTCAACCCGCGACTAGGCCGAGCTTCGGAACTCCTGTGAGGGCGTGCACGAGGTGCAGGCTATCGAGTACTTCACTGCCGGGTGCATAGAAGGCACACTCCTCAAGCACAAACTCCTCTGCGACGAGCCAGAAACCCTCGACGAGCTGCTGATCATAGCAGACAAGTACGCCATGGCCGACTCCTCCATGAAGGCGGAGATTCAAGTTAGCGCAACTGGCAAAGTGGCCCCTCAAGCTCCAAGAACTCCGGCGAGAGACGCTAGTCGGCGACAACAGTAGAGCGACCACAAGCGCAAGGCCCCGCAGCCAGCTTCCAGCAGCCGGCAGGTCGTGACAGTTGAAGCCCAGTAGCCGGATGGGCAGCCTCCGCCCAAGCAACAGAAAGGCGGCAAGCCCAACTGGTTGCCGGCCTTCTCCTACGAGCAGACTCTGGATGGACCTTGCAAGTTCCATAGCTACGCGAAGCCGTCGAATCACACCACCCGGAAGTGCCACTGGCTCACTAGGATCGCCAAGGGAGATGGCCTCCTACCTACCCGCCTGCTGGGCAGCCGCCTCCGCCTCCGCCCCAGCAGCCGGTTGTCAGGCCAGTTGGCGCAGTACAAGACGAATACCCCGAAGAGCACGGAGCCTACATGGTGTTTACCAGTGTGGCTGATGATCGACGCAGTAGGCGGCTGCAGCGACAAGAGGTGAATGCAGTAGCATCAGGGAAGCCATAGTTCATGCACTGGTCCGAAAAGCCTATCAGCTGGAGCAGGGCTGATCACCCAGAGGTGATGCCGAGTCCGGGCTCTTATGCCTTGGTCCTGGATGCCACATTTGCCATGGATAGACGAGTTCTGGTAGACGGAGGCAGCAGCATCAATATCTTGTACAAGGACACCATGGAGAAATTAGGAATCAAGCAAAGACAGCTTCAGAACAGCCGGACCGTGTTCCACAACATTGTTCCTGGGATTTCCTGCTCACCAATCGGCAAGATCCTGATTGACATCCTCTTTGGAGACAAAGTTCACTTCCGCCGAGAGTCAGTTTGGTTTGAGGTGGTGGACCTTGAGAGCCCATACCATGCACTACTTGGCCGACCCGCCTTGGCCAAGTTCATGGCACTCCCCCACTACGCCTACCTCAAAATGAAGATGCCCAGTTCCAGGGGGATTCTGACCATAGCCGGCGACTACCGGAAGTCGTCTGCCTGTGCGGCTGAGAGCAGTCGGCTAGCCGAGTCCCTGGGAATCGCGGCCGAGAAGCGGCTCCTTGAGCGGGTTGTGGCGATGGCCGGCAAGCAGCCAGAAGTATCACCCAACCCAAAAGAGTCGGAGGCTGAGGGTTCGTTCAAGCCGGCCAAGGAGACAAAGAAGATACCCTTGGACCTGAAGCGCCCAGAGAGGTACGTTGTCGTAGGTGCAAACCTCGACAGCAAATAGGAAGGCGAGCTCGTCGATTTCCTCTGTGAGAATCAGGACATCTTCGCATGGTCCCTCAAAGACATGCCAGGAGTACCGATGAAATTCGCCGAGCACAAGTTACATGTCCGATCTGATGCAAAGCCGGTCAGGCAGCCCCTACGCCGCCTATCAGAAGAGAAGAGAAGAGTTGTCGGAGAATAGATAGCCCGGCTCCTAGCAGCCGGCTTCATTATGGAAGTATTCTTTCCAGAGTGGCTAGCCAATCCGGTCCTGGTACTGAAGAAGAACAAGCAGTGGCGAATGTGTATTGACTACACGAGCCTCAACAAAGCCTGCCCCAAGGACCCGTTTGCTCTACCAAGAATTGATCGGGTGATAGACTCCACCGCCGGATGCGAGCTGTTGAGCTTTTTGGATGCATACTCAGGATATCACCAGATCAAGCTAAACCCAGCTGACAGACTGAAGACCGCCTTCATCACGCCGTTTGGAGCTTTCTGCTACCTCACCATGACATTCGGCTTGAGGAACGCCAGCGCCACCATTCAGCGTTGCATCCAGAAGTGTCTCCTCAAGCAACTCGGGAGAAACGCCCATGTCTACGTGGATGATGTGGTGGTGAAGACAGAAAAGCGTGGAACACTGCTGGAAGACCTCAAGGAGACCTTTGAGAACCTGCGCCAATTCTAGATCAAGCTCAACCCCGAGAAGTGCGTCTTCGGAGTACCAGCCGGCCAACTCCTTGGCTTCCTAGTCTCCGAACGCGGCATAGAATGCAGCCCTGTAAACATCAAGGCCATTGAGAGGATGGAGGTACCCAGCCGACTGCTGGATGTGCAAAAGTTCACCGGCTGCTTGGCATCCATCAGCCGATTCATCAGTCGGCTGGGCGGGAAAGCTCTCCCATTATACCAACTCATGAAGAAGACCACTTTCTTTGAATGGAACCACAAGGCAGAACAAGCTTTTCTCCAGTTGAAGAAGATGCTGACTACTCCACCCGTTCTGGCGGCTCCGACTCCTAAGGAACCTATGCTCCTGTACATCGCCGCCACCAGCCGGGTAGTCAGCACGGTCATTGTAGTGGAACGCAAGGAGGAAGGCAAGGCACCACCTGTCCAGAGACCGGTATATTACCTGAGCGAAGTACTGTCGGCCTCCAAGCAGAACTACCCCCACTACCAGAAGATGTGCTATGGCATACACTTTACCGCCAAGAAATTGAAGCCTTACTTTCAAGAGCATCCAATCACTGTGGTCTATACGGCCCCACTTGCTGAGATCATCGGAAGCCGAGATGCTTCTGGCCGAGTGGCCAAGTGGGCCATAGAGCTGGCTCCCTACACCATCCACTACCAGCCCCGCACCGCCATCAAGTCACAAGCACTGGCTGACTTTCTCGTCGACTGGGCCGAGACCCAGTACCTACCTCCAGCGCCCGACTCCACCCATTGGCGGATGCATTTCGACGGCTCCAAGATGCGCACCGGCTTGGGAGCTGGCGTCGTCCTCACTTCCCCTAAAGGTGACAAGCTCAAATACGCATTGCAAATCCATTTTGCCGCCTCCAACAACATCGCCGAGTATGAGGCGCTCATTCACGGGCTCCGGCTTGCCAAAGAGCTTGGCATTCGCCGGATCCTGTGTTATGGTGACTCAGACTTAGTGGTCCAATAGTCATCTGGCGACTGGGACGCCAAAGATGCAAACATGGCAAGTTACCATTTCCTCGTGCAGCAACTCAGTGGGTATTTCGAGGGGTGCGGGTTCCTCCATGTGCCAAGAAATGACAACGACCAAGCAGACGCCTTGGCACGAATCGGCTCTACCCGCCAAGCAATACCATCCGGCGTCGCCCTTCAACGCCTCCTCAAGCCGTCTGTCAAGCCTTCACCAGAATCAGACTCCATCTTTGTACTGGCTCCCGCCGAAGAAGTCGGATCCGACTCCAGAGCCCCAGCAGACGGTACGAGGATTTTGGCAGATGCCTCCAAAGGCGCCACAGTCGAAGTCGGCCTAGGAACTTCATTAATCCAGCAAGCGGTTGTTGACTCCAACCCGCCGCCTCCCAGCCCAGCCGCCCTCGTCCAAGTCGCAGTTCTGGCAGTCGAAGAAATAGAAGCACCCTGATGGGCCTAGCCCATCCTCAAATTCCTGGTGAGCAAAGAGCTGCCGACTGATGAGCCCTCAACTCGGCAGCCTACACCATAGTCAACAGAGAGCTAGTCAGGCGCAGTGTCACTGGTGTCTACCAGCGCTGCGTAGAGCCAGAGCAAGGCCAAGCAATTCTCAAAGACATCCATCAAGGCGAGTGCGGCCACCATGCGGCTTCAAGAGCACTCGTCGCAAAAGCCTTTCAACACGGTTTCTTCTGGCTGACTGCCTTATAAGAGGCCAAGGAATTGGTCCAAAAAAGCAAAGGGTGCCAGAAGTTCAGCTCCAAGCCGCACCAACCGGCTTCTACACTCAAGACCATCCCCATTGCCTGGCCTTTCGCAGTTTGGGGTCTAGACATGGTGGGACCATTCAAGACGACACGAGGTGGCTTAACTCACTTACTTGTCGAGGTGGACAAGTTCACCAAGTGGATAGAAGCGAAGCCAATCAAGAAAATGAATGGTCCAACTGCCGTGACTTTCATCTCCGATATCACAATTCGGTACGGCATACCACACAGCATCATCACCGACAACAACACAAATTTTGCCAAAGGCGCCTTGGCCCGTTTTTGCGCAACACAGGGCATCCGACTGGACCTAGCGTCCGTCGCCCATCCACAGTCAAAACGGCCAGGTGGAGCGAGCAAATGGCCTCATCCTGTCCGGCATCAATCCCCGGTTGGTCGAGCCTCTGGAGCGCTCGGCTGGCTGCTGGCTTGATGAGTTGCCAGCCGTCCTCTGGAGTCCGCGCACGACTCCAAACAAGTCAACCGGCTTCACTCCTTTCTTCCTCGTCTACGATGCCGAAGCCGTCATCCCAACGGACATAGAGTTCGACTCCCCACGAGTCACCATGTACACCGAGGAGGAAGCAGAAGAAGCACGTCAAGACGGCGTCGATCTGCTGGAAGAGGGCCGGCTGTTGGCACTCAGCCGGTCCAGCATCTACCAGCAGAGCCTGCCGCTGATACTACAACAGGAAGGTCAAGCCAAGATCTTTCCAAGAAGGCGACCTTGTGCTCCGGCTGATCCAGCGAACAGCCGGCCAGCACAAGCTGTCGGCACCTTAGGAAGGCCCTTTCATCATCAGCAAAGTGCTGGGCAACGACTCCTACTACCTGATTGACGCTCAGAAGCCCCGGGCACGCAAGAGGGATGACTCCGGCAAAGAGACAGAGCGGCCATGGAATGCAAATTTCCTCCTAAGATTTTACAGTTGATGTAGTATGTACCACGCTACCTTTTGTATTAAAGTACCAAGACTTCGGGGCCCCCCGAGACGAGCTCGGGGACTGCCCTCTTTTGTCTATATGATAAAAGTTATGCCTACGAGTATGTTACTCTTTGATTTCCGCTTGGCACCGGGCTCAACAGGTCGGCCCGGGGACTTGCCGCCTTGCACTATGAAATGCTTCCCGCAGCCGGAGAAGTAGTGTGTGACGCCTAAGCCGTCTCCTGTCAGAAGCCGCAGCTCGCAGAGCGACTGTACGGTGGGCAGGAGTAAGGTAGAATGGGCGTTCACATGAAAAATGGCTAAGGACTCAAAGCATAGAACATAGCTTAAAGCCGGCTTCCAGCCTTCCTTTTTTCTTTTCGCAAACCGACTATTAAGTAGTCGGCTCACCGCCTTCTATTCAACTTGCTAAAAAACTCTAAAACGGCTAAGTACTTGCCTTCCCAAAGTAGCAAAAGCATTTGATCCAACGGCAGTCCGCAGAGCGGCTGTCCGACTGGCAAGACAGGCAACTAAGGGAAAGCGGTAAAGGAAAAGGCCAAAAGAGCAATGAGCAAGAAAAGATAGAACTCGGATAAATATTTACATAGCATAGGCCCTTGGCCGAATCTTCGAGCCGAAGTTCAAAATACACCCCGCGGGTGGAATTGTGCAAATTAACAAGTTCTTCAGAGACTACTAAAGCAGATAAAATAAAGATAAGGCGGCAGCCTAAGATGCGGCAGATGGATTCGGAGGGTCGGAGGAGGCGGCAGCGTCAGGCGTTGGGGCGGCTGGCTGGGCAGTCTCGGCTTGATCGCCTCCAGCGGCAGTCGGCTCGGTCGCACGCGGCTCGTTGCTGGAGGCGCGGTCGAGCGGAGGCTGGCCGTCCGCTCCGTCTTCTAGTGCTTCCGTCTTGCCTCCGTCCTCCGCCTCGCCTTCCTCCTCGACGCTGGAGCTGATCACCTCCGCCTTGTCCTCGCCGTAGTCTCGGTTCATCCCAAACCACTCCGGCGGTACCTCCTCGCCTTCTTCAGACCGCTGGGGACGAAGATGCTGGTGTCGGTGTACTCGGCGATCGTCGCGGCATGCTTAACGAGGGTGTCTTCCGCAGCTGCCAGCTCCGGCTGGGCCTCTGACCGGAGTGTGGCCAGCCGGTCTAGATCCAGCCCCGGATACCACGCCTTGACGAACTCCAAGGCCCGGCGCGCTCCAGCTCGGGCCAAGGAACCCTTCTAGGCCTCAAGACGACCAGCCGTGACCTCTAGCCAGTCGGCAGTCAGGCTGGGGGTATGCGGAGCCTGCATGTCCGGCCACAGGACGGCAATAGCCTGGGCACCGACACGTTGAAGCCGGTGCATCATCTGGTGAGTCGGCCGAAGGCGAGCCTCGATGCTCAGGATATGCTCATCAAGGGTTCGGGGGGCGTCGGCGGCGATCTCTGCACCTTCCGCCCTCCGACCTTCACGGTCAGCGTCGATGGCTTGGATGGCGGCCTGCGAGTGCCCGGGGAAGAAGTCTGCCAAGGCGGAAGAAACGAAGAAACAACTCAAAAATAAGGAGTCGACACGATTTACAATCGGCAGCTCGAAGAAAGAAGGTAAAGAAACTCACCATCAACAATGTCTTCAATCTCATGAAAGCCGGAGGCCAGCATTGCCTCTTTGTCAGTCCAGGAGGAGCGCTCGCTCGCGAACTCGGCCAGGAGGGCGGTTTCCGCCTCTTCCGCCTCCTTCTGTGTCTTCGCAAGAAGCTCCCTCTGCTCTGCCAATTGAGTGGCCAGCAGATCGCGCTCTGTGGCGAGCTTGCTGCACTCCTCCCCCTTGGCGCGCAACTCGGAGTTGGCTTCGCTCAGCTGCTGTTGAAGAACAGCGTTGGCTTCTGAAGAGAAGGAAGAAAGAAGGCGTTAAGTCATCAGTAAAGAAGGTCGCCGGGGAGATCCGGCCCGACTGCTCAGAAGTCAGCCCGAATCTCGGGGACTACAGCCCGCGGGTGCGCCAGCGCGCCCCCACAAAGAAGAAAAAGGACTCACTCCGGCTCTTCGACAAGTCGGCGGTCCGCTTGCCCAGCTCTTCAACGTTGCGGTTGAAGGCAATAACACGGAGGTTGTGGTAGTCCTACGACAAAATATTTCAGACAAAACTAAGTTCCCGGAACTCACTAATTGGAGTTCCGGGCCGCCTGCTCAGCAGCCGGCCCGAAACTCGGGGACTACACCCGGTGGGTGCGCTGGCGCGCCCCCACAGAGAGGAACAAAAATAAGAAAAAAAGAGGACCAAAGAGAAAGCATACCCGGACGGCTGCTCGCGATGCTAGGTATGCCTTGGTGCAATTCTGGATCGCATCACCCTCAGCTCGTAGCTTCGTCTGGTGCAATTCTGGATCGCGTCACCCTCTGCTCGCAGCTTCGTCTGGACGTCCAGAAGCGCCTAGTTCAGCGGCCTCGTGCCGCCTCCTCGCACCCACCCAATGGGCGCGGCGCTCGTCACTTCGGCGTCTGGGATCGCCGAGCTGGCGGTGTCGGTCTCTAGGGGGCGTGGCGCCGAAGTCGCCTTCTCAAGATGGCGGCGCGTTGGTGAGCCGACTTGAAGGAGTAGCCTCGCCACGGCCTCATCTTCAGTCGGCGGCACCGGTGGGTCCGCCGGCTGTTCACCTTGCGCGCCCCCAGACGGCGGCGGGGGTGGAGGCGGAACAATCTTGTCTGGCGGGGAGGAGTCGCCGCCTTCCCTCTCCAGGATGGGGTTCTCGCCGCCGGCTTCCCCAGTCTGCCCCGTGAACTCCGGAGGCGGTGGCGCAGAGTTCAGTGGGGTGACGAACACCTCCGATTGGCGGTGCGCGGCCTCCTCAGCCTGCCGCTTCGGCCTCGGCCAGTTTCTTCTTGGCGGAGGCCTCCGCCTTATCTGCCTCCACCTTCTCCAGGCGGGCGGCCTCTTCCTCGTTGCGCTTCTCCTGCGCATTCCGCTCCATCGCCTCCCAGAGGTCGGCGGCGGGGTCAATCCGCCGAGTGGTGGCGGACGTCTCCGCTGACCCCATGACGGAGGCGGCGACGGCCCTCTCAAGAGTGAGGGGAGCCTTGAAGCAAGGGAAGCAAGTAAAAGACTCAGACAAAGCCACAAAGAAAGAATAAAGCGTTGAGACGGAATACTCACGCGGAGACCAGTGGCGGCTTCTTCACTTCCTTACGGAAGCGGATGGCCTTCGCAGCCGCCTCATCCCGCCGGGTCGCCGCAGCCGAACTCTTGGGCTTCTTCGGCCGACTGCCGAACAAGGTCGGCACGGCCCTACGCTTCTTCCCGCCGCCCGGAGCACCCAGCACGGCAGAAGAGCCTGTACCAGGATGGCTGGCTCCTGGCCGGGGGCGGGGGGCGACCTCCTCATCATCGTCAGGCCAGTCCTCTAGACTGGCCCCGAGCCGCGGGCCGCCTCCTCCCTCGGTGTCGTCTTCCAAAGCCGCCGCCCCCATATCAGGGTCGTCGACGTCGCTCTCCGCCCGGTCGGCAAGGAACTCGTGGGCCGGCCCCGAGGTGCCGGCTGGTGGATGGAGGAGGGTATTCTGACCAAAGCCGACTGGTCAGGTCACACAAAACAGACTCGGCAAGAAAGAAGACAACTCGAAGAAAGAAAGAAAGGGCAACTCATTGTAGGTGGGGGGTTGGCGCGGGAGTACGGCTCCTTGCTGAACCGCCAGTCCTCCAGCAGCTTGCTGTCCGAGAAGTAGTTCACCATGTAGGCCACCTCCTCGTAAGGCATGTCCTTGGTGCACATCCGACTCGGCTCACGGCGCCCGCTCATTTGGCATATCATGTGGGGGCGGCCTTGGAGCGGGAGAACTCGGCACGCCACGAAGGCGGCCAGTAGGTCCAGACCAGTCAGGCCCTCCGACTGTGTCAGCACTCGGAGTCATGTGACGGCGCCGGCTCCCGCAAGCGTCAGCGACTTGGCCCGGAACGACCAGTTGGACAATCTCCTAGCCGGCGGGCCGGCTTCGAAGGCCGGCAGGTTGACCCAATCGCCCCCCGCGAAGACGCTCTTCACGTAGAAGTACGATCGCTGCCACATCTTCACCGACTTTATCAGCTTGATGGCGGGGAAGGGGTTGTCGGCCCCCGACCTCCGCACGGCGATGAATGCGCCACACTGAGCCAGCACGCCTGTAGCTTGGGTGCCGAGCTTGCAGAAGAACTCCCCCAGAGCTCAAGGGTAGGGAGGACTCCGAGGAAGCCTTCAAACAAGGCAACGAAGGCGGACAACAGCACCACCGTATTGGGCATGAGGTGGTGCGGCTGGAGGCTGTAGAACTCCAGAAAAGAGCGGAAGAATTTGCTCGTCGGCAGCCCCAATCCGCGCAGGTAGTGCGAGCGGAAGATAACCCGCTCGCCCTCCTCCGGCGCTGGGGAAATATCCCCCCTTGGCGCAAGACGCACCCGCACGTAATCTTCGCCGGGGAGCTGACGAGTCTTGCGGAGGAACTCGATGTGGTCATCGTGAACTTCTGAGCCGTCCCAGGTCTCGAAATGCACCGAGGGAGGCGCGGCGGCAGAAGAAGAACTCATCGTGAGCTGATCGCCGTGGCGTTTGGCAAAGCTTGGGCACGCGGCGGAGCAAAGCAGAAGAAGGAGAAGAGCAAGGAGTAGTGGGAAGGAGGGGCGCGCGTGCTCTGCCGCGCCCCCCTCCTCCCCCTACTTGTAGCCTCATGGGCTGCGAAGCCGAGGGGGCGGTCATGGGATTTACTGCGCCCACGGCCCCACGACCCCCACGTTTCCACGACAAAGTTACTGCGCATAGTAACTCCACGGGAATCCCAACCATCCGCCTGGGCCACAGCGGATCCGCTTGGGCGCCAAGGCACGATAGTGGTGGGCCCCGCCTACGGGCATGTCCCATCACGCGCGTAAGCTGGCAGACTGGCCCGACCGCGTGTTATCACGTGAAAGGCCCAGAACAGGCGGCAGCCTGGAGGCTTAGCTAGCACGCTACTTGGATCCCCCCGCGACGTTCAAAATATTGTGCGAGTCAGAGTTGGGCGAGTCCGACTCCTTCTAGCCGGCCTGGCAGAAGTCAAGCAAGATCCATGTCTCGGGCACCCAGAAAGAGAAACTGCTGAGGTTCCTCGGTCGAACATCCGCGGCGCCTCATCACCTTCGGGGACTACTTTCGGAGTAATGGGCCACGGGTAGGCTAACCTGAGTCCTAGAGCCTTTCAAGACATCGGGGCAGGCTGCGCCCCTCAAGACCCCAGGATAAAAAGCCGCCTTCTAAGGAGTCGGCGGCAAGGCCACCGACTAGCCACTCACAGCCGAGTTCCAGGGATGACTTCAGGACGAACCGACTCCTGACTGACGACTTCCCAAGAAGCCGTCCTTGGGGAGTCGGCCCGTGACTCCAGCGAAACCCCATGTCCTCATCAAGAGGGATAGGACACAGGAGTGGCTACAGTGAAGATTGCTCCCACCCCTTTCCAAAGGCAAGCATGGTCACAGTACGCCATACCCGCGGAGATCTCCGTGCGGCGTGGCACTGTTGCCATGCTGGCCCTGACATCAGCCCCGGTGGACCGAATCCTGCGCCCACGGTGGCTTGTCTTTACGACCTTTGGGCGGCGGGTCCCACCGGCCAGCGGGATCCCAAAAGACGGCAAGTGCGCCACAAGTCGGACCCGTCGGGAGTCGGCCCCCGAGAGTCGGCCGTCTCCTCCCCCGGGGCCCACGCGCCATTAACCAGATGTGATGGAGAGTGGCAATAGTGATCGCCAGCCAGGCGGCGGGGCTGTTGCCACGACTCCATGACGAAGCCCGCGTCATTAGAAGCACGGCTACAGTAATCAGCAGCCGACAAGACCCGCCCGCGGCGGACGCGGCATGTAGGCTCCATACCTAGCCAGTCGGCGGGGCCCACCAGTCGGCGGGCCCCAGCAGTCGGCGGAGAAGACGGAGGTCGGAGGCACTGACGGCTGGGCCCGTGTCCAGCCGGATTACCATTGTACCCCTGGGGGTAGGCCTATTTAAACCCCCAGGGCACCCATGCAAAGGGTTGGAATCCATTAGCTCTAGACCAGAACATATAGGAGCAAGAGAGCTAGCCTTGCTCTCTCCTACCTCTAGGAAATAGCTCAAGGAGCAATCGTGTAAACACTTCGCCATAGTGATCATGCAGAGACCCCGTAGAGCAGCAGTAGGGGTATTATCTCCCCGGAGAGCCCTGAAGCTGGGTAAGATTCGCCGGTGTGCATGTCTACGCCTCATCCCGTTTCCAGGCACCAGCGACGTTCTACTCACCCCCACCATGATAAGCCATCCTTTGGCATATGTCGCACCCAACCCCCGACAAGGGGTTAAAGCCTAATCCAGTTGTGATGGAATTGCTAGGGTTTTGATGACCAGGGAGCGAATCCGCCTTACCTGGCTCTCGATCTCTTGTTTTCTCTTCCCGAAACCGTCGCCGGGTCGTCCCTTTATATACACAGGTCGACACCCGGCGGTTTACAGAGTCCCGACCAGCTCATAAGCGTGTCTAGCTCGGCTTCTACCTTTTCTTATCTTACAACACAAGTTAAACATCTTATGAAGGTTTATTCCTATGGATCATAATCCGCCTTTGGGCCTTGGGCCCTCTTGTTTGCTCTCCTTCATAAAGCGCCGTACTCCTTGTCCTCATGGGCTATGACAGGAACAACTCACTATGAGTATAATCCGGCCCCTCCTGGGCGGTTTATACTCAATAGTTATATCCCCAACAATGTCCGTACTTCATCGGCCTTTCTACCCCTCCCCTCTTGAAACCATAGACTGCTCATCCACAGGCGTACCAGAGCCCATTCACTTCCAACGGTGTCCACCTCACCGGATGTGCTTCTGCGGCCGCATCTACCCCTCCCACCTCCACTAGAAACAAGTAGACTACTCATCCACCACTGTACCACAGCCCGTTTAGTGCCGGCCTTGTCCACGGCGCCGGATATGCTTCGCCGGTACTCTCGTCAACCGCAGCACATCTGCAGCG